>NW_020956027.1:79636-268064 GCF_003031625.1 Empidonax traillii
TTTTGTTTTTTGGTTGGTTGGTTGGTTGGGTTTTTTTTGTTTCTGTTTTTTTTTTCAGTCTGGATTGATTTCTGCTTTTAATGAGCCAAGATGCTTATTTATGTATTAGCAATGTAAGGTGTGACTGAAAGGAATGTATAATGGTATTTTTTTCCTCTTTTTTTCCTGTTGTTGTTATAATTTGTTTTGTTTCTTGTTTTATTTTCTTGATGGTCATTTAATCTTCAAAACATTCATTTAATGACCAGAATGCTAGCCTGGTGTAATGCACTGGGGGTAGTGCTTGATAACAGATTTCAGTACAAAAGGCACTTAAGACTCATAAAGTATTGAGTAAAAATGTCATTTGTGGTGCTAACACTAGGAAGGAAAAGAGCATAGTGTAGATACTCTTGCAACCCTTCAGGTGGACCAATGGGCAAAACTCTGTGCAGTTCTTGCCATTAGCACTTGGACAGAATTTTCCTAGGAGGGAGCAACTCCGTACACCATTTCTACCGGCAGTAGAAATAAAAACATTATCTGCATTTTACATAGGATGTTGATGAAGCAAAGTTATGTGACAGAACCCCGGGCAGCGCAGCAACTCCTGCCATGAGTAACTACTAGACTTTAAACTGGAGAAAAAAAGATTGTTCTCAATACAATTTTTCTTGTTGCCCTTACCACTTCTTTCATGTCATACATTCTAATTTCTTTACTTTCTACAGATATTTTTTTCTGTCTTCTACTTTCTTTTATAGTAATTTTTTGAATTGATCTTTTTGGCTAAGCTAAAGAGGAGAGTAGGAGTGCACTTCAGGCTATATGGTGTTCTTCATGCATTACATGAAAGTGGAAATTAATAAAGAATAGCTTTCAGGCTTCAAGCAAGGATTGCCTCCATTAATCATAGGCTGAACCACAGTAAACAGGTGAAGGTGAAGCTGAAGATGACACCGTTGGGTTGTATTAGTTTGTAATACTTTCAAGACATTGGTATCTACACTGTCCTAAGAGTTCTTAATAGAGCCATTAAAAACATGAAAACACCGAAGAATAACACAAAACCATGTTATATATTTGGATTATAAATACTGAGATAAATGTATGGATTTTCAAACCTGTAAAATCTAGGCACATTGTAAACACCTCAGTATAGCAAGAGATAACCATACAATTAAAATAACTGGGATTTCATACAGTTAAATAGTAATGTATTCTCTTTCTGAGACTGGAAATGTTAGAATAAGGCTTGACCACTTAAATACAAAAATCTCACTGCTAATTTTTTTTAACTAGAATTTTCACAAAGCTCCTTGGTGTCCATGTTTAAAAATACAATATGTTTAACTATCTCCTCATGGAAATAAATTTAAGAAAAGTGTGTTATACAGAAAAATTGTCCACTGTATTACTAAACAGAAAACCTACTTACTATCTAGTGTAATGTTAAGTAATAATATTAAGGATAGAGAAAGAGTTCATGGGAAATTCTTTTACATGCATATTTTTGAAGAGAAAGGCAAAAGCTAAAGGAAACATTTGGAGTGGTAATTTGTGTTTCTCAGTGTGCATGCTCATTAAAAATCAAAAAGAAAAAAATGAAAGTGGTGTTAATTTAGCTACCAGAGGGATTCAACTCACTTCTCTGTCATTAGAAAAGGTAAAAATAAAATTAATTTCAGTTTATTGTGAGCAGTTTATTGGGAGACGTGGGAGAATACAATAAGTGCACTTTTCACATTCTTTCCTCAAGGTTAGGTTGTTGGTTTTTTTTTTGGAAAGAGATTTGCAACAGAAGGTATTTGTCATTTAATCAGATGGTGTTTTGATGAATTTTTCTTGTTCTCTATCTCATGTCTAGTTCCTATGATAATCATGGTTGTAAGGTATATAAAAACAGATTGTCCTACCTGCAAAGACATGGGTAATGTTAGTTTTGGAAACAAGACAAATTTTACATGAAAAAAACCCTGGAAATCTGGTGGGATTTTCTGGGTAAAAGTGATCTTCTCCCATGAATTCTTCCTTCTAATACCATGTAAGGAAAAAAAAAAATTACTTTATTATTAGCTAACATTACTACAATAAATCATAAAAATAAAAATTATATTGTTCGAGAAATTGCAACTTTGTTGTTAGAGCATGTTATATTTAATTGTTGTTTTAGTTCTCTTAGTAACTCATTCCAGAAATAGTCATGTACATACTGTAATGTGAAAGTATAAGGTAATTTCCAAAGTCTTAAGAAGCATTTTATTCAACCAGTCTGGGATTAATCCCCAGTTTGAGAACAATGACAATGTTCTGCTTCAGCATTCTTCCACCAAGTGGGAGAAGTGGAGAGAAGAAAACTTAGCTTTTAGCACAAATTCCACTCAAAGACCTCATTAGCAGTTTAGAAATATGTAGTTACAGAGCCTCCCTGTGACTGTCTAATTAACACTGGAAAATGAGAAATAAAAGAAGCACAGCAGAAGCTTTGTCCTTCAATCTGAACACATTGATTAAATTTGGCTGAAAATGATTTTGAAAACAGGATTGGTTTTCCTTTGTAAAGCTCTCAGTGCTTAGAGCAGCCTGTGTAATCAGAGTATTCAGTGCAGGTTACCTGGGAGTTTTTGAATGAATGGATATCCTAACTGTATATTTTGCTTAGTTCATTTTTTTTACTTGATTTTTTCCCCTCCCTTGCCAAAGATGTCAGTTGTGTTGTACTCAGATTGTGCTTCGATAACGGAAAGCTGACTTGCCAGAGGTATAGCAGCTGAGGAGGAGAATATTGGAGGCATTTGGTGTTCATCTTTCCTAATATATTATATTCCTAATATAATATATTCCTCCATATATCTCTAGTATGGAGAAATCTTGTTGGCACACGCACTGTTACATTCATTCTTATCTGCCATCTCTGTGTTGCCTTCTTTTGACCTGAACTCTCTGTCATTACCTAGTGTTTTTTGGAAGTGCAGCAGATGATGGCGTGAGAATTTAATACAATCAACAAGATGCATGGAGAGAATAGCCTGACTGAGAATATTTGCATCTGAAGGATATCTGAACTGCTTTAAGAAAGGTATTAATCAACTCCTGTATTAATCAACATAATGAATGGTGTGCTTAATTTCTCATTACGTTTTTGAAAGTAAGCTGTGCTGAGTACATTAAACAAATTGCGATTAAAGAACCAGTTAAACCAAATCACATTTAACACAAATTATTGAATGCATGATATACCAAAAATGCCATGCACACTTCAATGATCTGTTCAAAAACTTAATGCTGGTGCAGTTTCTGGACAGTAGTAAGGAGTTGCGGAAAGGGTGGGAGAGTGAATCAAAGTTTGAACAGTGGATACTTTTTTTCTGAGGAATTTGATGTAAACAGAAATTCATCCTAAAGTTATATTGGAAAAAACCCACATAATTTATTTTACTAAAATTTAACTTACACAAATTTGTGACAAATTTCTTAACATGTAATTGCATGTTTTGGAAAACACACGCGTTCCCCCCTACGGCGTTCCCTGTCCGTATTACAGCTTCATCATTCCACTGACTAAACCTGGAGCTGACCTGTTACAATTTAAAAGAGTGTAACTGATGTTTGCCAGAGTGTTAATCATGCCTTTTACAGCAGAGCCTATGAGCTAAGACCAGGGTTCCATCTTTGCAGGTACTCTGTAAGTATAGAGAAATCTGGGGAAGAGCTACCAATATAAACAGACAAAGCAGACAAGAAAAATAATCAGTTGGCCAGCAGAAAATGTTGCCTTTTTTCCTTGGATTTCAGGGCTCTGGAGGCAACGTCTTTGTCCTATCTCTGGCTCATGGAAATTAAAATTCCAGACTTACAGTTTCTCAGTGTAAAAGAGATGCAAATTATCTTCAACGTGTAAGATTCCAAGGGCAATCTAAAATGAAAATTATACATGATCTTTTTTTCTCAAGGAAAGAAAAATACAGGCTGATTAAATCAAAAAACATTTATGAAGTATTAGCATTTCATTCACTGGTAAAATTGGTACTATCATCACCATTCATTCTGAATCAGATTTGTAGAACATGGACTTTATGTTGTAGCTACGAACATGACTGTTTCTTCTTTTTCTTTTCTTTCTTTTTGTATGACTTATTTCTGCCCTTCACAAATTCCTAATAGTAATGTTTAATTTTATCTGGATTATAAACATTAGCTATACATCCAGTATAACGCTTAGATTTTATAACTATTTTAAAAGTTGAAAAAAACCTATGCAGAGAATAGAATCCAAAAGAATCCATGGTAGTTGAAGGATGAGTTGTAGTCCCTGTTGTATTCTGTAAAGTTCACAGTGACATAAAATGTGAAAAACTACTGATGATTTTGAATCCCTCTCTGAAAGTACGTAATAGTTCCCTGTGAACTAAAACAAAAAACCCAAAAAACCCCCCAAAAACCTAAAAACATATTAGTAAAAAATATCTTAGAAAAACTATTTTGGGGTCGATAGGGTGGCTAATGGCAGTTGGAAATAATGAAAAATCAAGAGTTGCTCAACAGAAGCTCATATCCAGAATAATCCATTTTGTGTCCTTTGGCTCCATCTTCTTTGGAAAAGACAAGACAGAAAGACACCAGAAAAGTTAGCCAGGCATTTTTTACCCTAACCACCTTACAACTAGAAAGTTTAATTATTCTTCTAAGAAAACCTTTGTAATATATTCAAAGAGCTGGTTTGTTCTAAATTTTGCAGAATTATCCAGGCAGATAATATGACATGGTAGTGTATCTTGATTTGCTTTTTTGCATAATAGTTTCATGTCCTGTCTTAGGATGAATCTAGAATTCACATTTGATTCAAATAAAATGTAAGGTGGATCCACTGCATATCACAGGTCCTGGTTAGTTTTTTTGCTGATTTTTTGTTGTTTCTTTGTTTATGTTGGTTTGGTTTGGTTTTTGGTTTTGGGATTTTTTTTGAGGAGTAGGGAAGCTTCTGTTACTGAGTGAGGCATAAATTATCTCAGTTAAAAAAAGCACAAGCTATCAAGCAACCAAAATGTGTCAGAATTAAATTCTGAGTGATACGCTAGTGATGTCTTCAGGAAAAAGAGGATTTTTTTTCTTCCATTCCTCATCAAATGATTGCTTTTAATTTTTCTTTTCATTAGCTGTAGTGTTGTTTTTACTCCTTCTTGCATGCAGATGTTCTTTTGCTATGCAGTAATTATCGGAGTATGTCAGTGCTTGCTGATGCATTTATTGCTTCCTTCTGCACAAATTTCCCAAAAGAATTTGCTATATTGGGAAAACAGCTGTTTCTCCATGCCTCTGTTTGCATTTCAAATAATTGCAATGCATGGCCAGTCTCACAGTAAAGTTTCTTTAGCCAAAAAAAAGACTTATACAGAGTTCAGTTGTACTGTGGAGCAAGCATGTTGAATGTCTACCCTGTCTCTGAACCAAAGGCTTTAATATCATGAGGAGCAAGGTAAAGGCACAGCTTCAAATTTCTGGAGTGTAATTAATTGTGTTTTAAAAGTATCTGGTTTTCTATGAAGTTGTATAGCAGTTAAAAACCATGAAGCATTTCCTATCCTCTGATCTATGATTTGAGAGTGATTTTTTTTTCCTGCAAAGTAATTGTAACAATTATGTGTGTTATAGAGCAATACTGTTAAAGATGAAAAATGCTTAGACCTTGCAGAGAACTACTCTATTTGAAAGCAAGGTCCTGAGGAGGACATTTCTTGATATATTTTTTCTTATTTGTTCTGCTGTAATTCTCACACTCACCTGAAAAAACGCACACTACATCAGTGATAACTGCCATAAATGCAGCTAGTTGGAGATTTGTTTCTACTAGAGTGATGGGACCTGTGGATTTTTACATCTATTAATGTCTTCTATTAAATAATTAAATAATTTCTATTTGATTTATTTCTTAGAAATTATAGAAGTTAGTTTTAGTTATGTTATTTCCGTTAGTTTTCCTGGGAGTTATGAACACTCAGTCCCACAGAGGTTATGGGCAAAGGAATCTGACAATTGCTGGATTTTCTTTTTAAGAAACATCAAAGAACAAAGATTTGATGATCGTATCTGGATGAAATGTCAGTTTTGTAGGCCCATATGAAATTCAGAAAAAAGTAAAGTTTAGAAAATATGACTTCTTAAAAAACTTTTTTTTCCCCCTAGGAACTTTCAGCAGAAAGGAATGGATTCTGCATTTTTCTATCTATCATGATCTGTTCCTATGTACTTAATTTTAATACATGCTACAATCTACCCAGGCTACGACAATATAAACAACATTTTCTATTTGTATCTTCAGAACACTTGAAATCATAGTTAAAGAAGTCTGAAAGTAAATACTGTAGTGGTGCATGAGCAATGGGAAGGTCAGTTAATTCAGATGCTGAGGATGCTATGTTATGTCATGTTCAAGCTCTCCCACAAAAATGTGTCTCGTATACCTGACTATGGATATCAAGGTAGAAAACCTCAGGAACCCAGCATACTCATGTTTCTGCTGTAAAGAGGTCTATGCTCATGAGGAGGCAGGTGGGAACAAATGTTACCTTCTTTGGTTTTGTTTTCATAATCTCAGCCCATTTTCTATACACTAAGTGATAGAGGAGCCCAAATGCAGCAAATGAGTATTAATAAACAGAGATGTAGAACAGCAGGAGAAGATGGGTGTTGCAATTATGATTTTTTTCTGGTTTATTAAGTAAGGGAGAGGCAGTGGAGATGGCAACCTGTTTCCGTTTCATGTATGGAAGCATATAAGCATTGTCTTCAAGTTTTCAGATTATTTATGTATATATATATATATGTATGTATGTATGTATGTATATGTATGCGATGCCTGTATCAAGTTAGACTTTAAAATTGTCTGTGACATAGAATTAAGCGTTATTTTTAATGAAATTTTTGGTTTGCTTGTAAGTTTTTTTGAGGGTAAGCAAAAAAACTAATTATTGCAGAGGAATTGGAAAGGCCAACTGCTTAGACTTTAAGAGCAAAATACTCTACTGTATTAAGTAAATTATTCATAATCATTTTTCTTCAATCAGTTAAGGTCCAGGATAGTGAAAGTTGACCCCATGATAGTGTTTAAATTTTTCTTGCAGTTTAAGGAAGCTATGGTTATGGGTATAAGGTTTTTAATTAGCAGGAAAATTTCCTCAGTTTTGACTGTTTATGAAATCATAACTAGTAGGAAATAACAGCAAAACTGACTTCAGCAAGGACACTCTAGCAGGGTATTACAGATACAGTCATTACTGTCAGGGCCCTGGTTGCTGGCAGTCAGATGTCCTTGTCACATTCTGTGCTTGATGACCAACAGTTTGGGTTGGACTATTCAGCAGTAAATATTCCTGTAATAACACAGAAGGATTGCAAAAATTTCATTAAAAAAGCACAGGGTAAAGCAAAGAAAAAGGGAAACATTTAAATGAAGTTACTCTAGAGGGAGTTCTCTAGACCAGACACTGAAATGTTTCCAAGTGTATCTCATCAGTATATATGCAGAAATTTATGTACATGCATATATGCTTATATATATGCAAAGAAGGGATGATTCAGAAAGAACTCTAGTGAGAAGAGTATATAACAAATGGAGGGTATTTGTTATTTTTCTGATTTATAGAAGCTCAGCAGCTCTCACAGGTCGAAATAATACTTACTTCGTGTAACTGTGTAAAGAATAAATAATCCATAAAACCTGAGTTGTCAGAAGATGTGCAAACACAGCTACATTAACGTCACTTTCAAAAGTGTCCTGTCTGTTAAAGTGGATTCTCAGATACCTCTAGTGGATTCTACTGAGAGCAGGTATTGGCTTCCCCCTGCTCTTACAGTATTTTTTCAAAATAGAAAGATTTTAATTATTTCTGTCCTGTAGTTTTAGCATGGTATTTTTTCTCGTAATAGTTGTTTTTACATTTAGAATCTTTGCTGCTGTGCAGCTAAGTGGGTCAAAACCTACTAAAGCATTTGAGGTATTTCTTAAGAGATAAAAAGGTTGTGCTGTGATAAAATAGGTTTCAGTATCGCACACTTCTGGAAAATTTAGGTTAATTGAAAGACAAACTGTCAGAGTGTTCTCTTTTCCTATTTAAGCAACATTTCATCTATTTTGAGCTTGGTGTTTCAGAAATGCATTTCTGAATGATTGATTAGCAGAAAGCTGTCACAGTGAAATAAATCACCTCAAAATTAATAGAAATCTAAGTTAGGTTTCTCAATAATTATTAAATACAGCCAGCTTTGGCTTAAATAATTGAAGTACAGGAAAACATGTTCACTACATAGTGGTATGGGCACTGAAGGAGTGAATCCTAAAATAGCTGACATTCAATTCTCTGTAAATACCATATCTTGTAAATTCATGTCTGAATGCGAAAGGAAGGTGGGAAAGGGTAAGAAAGGAGCATTTATATGCTTTTATATGCTTTGTAATATGTAGCAATAGAAACTTTGTAGTAAAAATTAAACTTTACATGTGACTACAACAGTAAACGTAACTTCCAAAGTATGTTGGATGTTGTACTTATAAGTCTTTAATGGCTTCTCAGCTCAGCTGCTGGCAGGCATTGTTTCATGATGGCAATATCAGCCCTCCTGCGCTACTCAGCAGTACCAGGTTGATCTTGACTAGACTTGGGTTCATGATCATATGTCAGTTTAGCCAGAGGAACAATCTAGACTGAGACTGGTACTGTTTTTCTCAGTCACCTGTACGCTACAT
This sequence comes from Empidonax traillii, assembly GCF_003031625.1. Classification (NCBI taxonomy): domain Eukaryota; kingdom Metazoa; phylum Chordata; class Aves; order Passeriformes; family Tyrannidae; genus Empidonax; species Empidonax traillii. Next base: position 88,359 of record NW_020956027.1, read on the forward strand.
GAAAGAATGAGCAATACCAGTTGTGATGCAGCCCTAGAGAGTTGGGGGCATGTGGTCTGACCTTACAGCTCACAGTGTAAAGTCAATCTGACAGATTTTTTTAAACTTTTTTTTTTCAATAAATTAATTATAAAAAAAAGACAATCTCGACAATTGCCAGGAAATTGTCAACATTATGCCGTATTTTGCAACAGTCTAATTGCCTTAAAATACATTACTGCTCAAGTCAATGAAAACCCATTGAAACATGTATTAGGAAAGAAAGTAGAATACTGAGTGAGGAGATAAATATAAGGATCTTTTTTTCACTAGGAAAAAAAAAAGGATTGCAAAGATTAAAGGATAATGCTCCTTTAGCTCAGCACTCATAGTCTTTGAAGTAACTAATAATACTTCAGAGCTATTCAAAATTTTTTCCAAACTCCTCCAACTTAAAGGCTCTCATGCAATGTTCCCAGCCTCATAATCAAAGCTTTCTTCTTTGTTCGAAACAAACACTTTTTGCCAGGTCTTCAGTCTATTTCTTGAAGGTATGTCAGTTCTTACTCCTCTCACATGCAATTTCAAACTTTCTGTCCTGGGAGGATGTTCCTCTCAAAATAAATGCTGCACATCTGGCCTTCAGCAGGGACATTGCCACACTGCTCATTTGTCATTATTATATTTTTGGTAGCCGAACAGACAAGTCAAAATTTATACACCTAAACAGAAATTAAAAGGGGCTGCATGTGTGAAAAGGCAGTATTTTATGAACTCTGTGACTACAGAGAAACCAGTAGGAGTTTTGGCATTTGCTCCAGTAAGGCTATACTATTTCTTTTACCAGACAGACTCTCCCAAGCAATCCTTAAGACCTTAGTGCTAAGGACCATTGTTTCCAACCTCTTGTTACTCAGTACTTGACCAAAGAATGAAAACAAGTATTTTCTCTTTTTTTTTTTTTTAAACTGAAAGCAATAAATTTACCATCAGATCTTGTACAGAGAAAGAGTCCAAGCCTCACATATTGTTATGTCAATGATGCTTGATTTACCATAGATTTAAATACACTTCTTAACTAGCTTTATTATGGATGATAGGAAGAATAGCAAACTGTTGCTTAATTTTATCTTGAATTTATGTATTCACCAAGGACAGTCTATGAATAAAAATAATGATACTGTGAAATGACAAGGTGGTGATATTACTTTCATCAGAATCTCTGTATCTTGTCAGATATCTGTCTGCATACAATACATATCCCAAATAGGAATACTGTTATTTCTAATGCTATCATAATCTAAATCTACTATTCATTTCTTCAGTAATATTAAAAATCTATTATGTTTAGTTAGATGATAATTATTATCTAAGTTTTTTATCTATCAATAGATTAAATAGATTTTTATCTCCATAACTGTCATGCTTTTCAGGTCAGTGAATATTTCAGATTAGTAAAAACATCCCTTAGCCATTTTAGCCTTCATTTTTCATTCCAATTTTATCCTTATTTAAATTGTTTCCATTAGTGTCCACAACTGCTGGATTTTTGCAAAAAAAAAGATGAAGTTGGCATCATTAAGTAAAGATGTAGTAGCTTGTCCTACATAAGTGTAGAAATGAAGAAAGGAAAACTCTTAAAATAACAAGTACCATTGGTATCTAAGTCTATGGTTTTCAAATAAAAAGTAGTGGTTGGTTTTAGACTAATAGAGAAGTAGCTTCAACAAGAAAAAAAGAAAATCTCTTTAATTTATATTTTGAAATTTTGAAACTGTAATCAGTATTAAATTATTGCTCTAATATGATAGGTTCATTTAAGTAGGAAAAGGGTTCATAAAGCCATTCAGCATTTCACCAGGATGGAAGGTCACTGAGCTGTCGGAGGAGTACTCTGTGCTCAGTAAAGTTAGGGAGCAGTGTCATTGGGTGGTTTAAAATATCTGGTTGGATCAGCTTTGAACTGATGAACTGTGAGCTCTGGTGAATAAGGGAACACTGGCCAGTGGGGTACAGCACTTGTAATGAGAAGAAGCCCCTACCTTAAGTTTAGAAGTGGGTAAATGAGTTGTTCCTCATTCCTCAAGTTTGATAAAAAGAAAAAAACCACAGTGGGACAGATAGCTAGGCCAGGACACCTAACCAACTGCTACAGTCCCAGCAGAGTACTTGGGAAAATCCACACAAGTGGGTGTCCAAAACACAGGGACCAAATACTGGAATTTATAGAGAGTAGGTTTAATATGAGCTGGCAGTGAAGTACCACACAGCTGCTCACTAAGTTCCACTCAGCCCTCCCTTGTGTGGACGAGAATCAGGGAAAGAAAGCAAAGCTTGAGGGTTAAGATGAGAACAGTTGAATAATAGAAATAAAATAAAATATTTTATAAATATTTTATAAATTATATTTATAATAATAGTAAAAACAGAACAATGCTTTTAATGAAAAATGATATATGGAGAGGAGTAAAACCCAGGAGAAACAAGTGATGCACATTGCTTTTGCTCACAACCCACTGACTGATGCCCAGCCCACCCTCAGCAGCGATCAGGCTCCCTTCCAGCCAACTTCCCCCCCGGTTTATATACTGGGCATGATGTTCTATGGAATGAAATATCTTTTTGGCCAGGTTGGGTCAGCTCTCTTGGCCATGATCCCTCATGGCTTCTTGAGCACCTGCTCACTGGCAGAGCATGAGAAACTGAAAAGTCATTATTTTAGAGTAAGCACTACTTAGCAATAATTCAAGTATCAGTGTGTTATCAACATTATTCTCATACTAAATCCAAAACACAGCATGGTGCCAGCTATTAAGAAGAAAATTAGCTATATCCCAGCTGAAATCAGGACAGTGGGAAAGGCAGAAGTTGACCCAAGCCTTAAAAGATTATATTCTGGTAGTCTTCAAGCTGTCACTGAAAATATTTACCTGATGTTGGCAGGCATTTAGGTCACGGATGAGACCTAGATGAGTCATGATCTTAGCGTTTTATGTGAAGTAGTCCGTGAACCTTCTGGAGACTGGCAGTGCGAAAATAGGAAAAACACAGCCTGACGTGAACTGGAGGTAAACATTAAACTGTGGGAAAGAAGGGTTCACTTTCTTCTTCATTCATCCAGAACATGATGTGCCTCAGCTGAGCTAATGAAATAGCAAATTCCTCAACATAAATGACAAATGAAAAGAATGAGAACTGTGTTTTGTCTTTCCATAGCTGTTAAAATAGCCTCACACAGACTTTCTGACAGCAGCTCAGATGTTGTACTGACACCAGTGAGTCAGATGAGATTAAAATTAAATAACAAATGAGAATGAGAAGCAGCTAGTACAGCCATTCAACATGACAGAAGTGCAGCATTTGAAGAAATAACATGCTTGAGTGATCCAGCGAATAACACTATCTGCTGGCAGTCAGCTGTACCACTCAGTGTAGTTTGTGCTTTTGGTAATGAGTTTCCTTGGTGATTCATTGGCAGGTGATCCATGGAGGGAAATGTGGAAGAATAGCAGACAGTTCCTGCAAGCAGGTGGTATCCTCCAGCGATAAACACTCCTTCAGGCTTGTAATAATGGTATGCAGAAAAGACTTTCACAGCTGTAAAAGCATTGAGATATGCCAGTTTTAGAAACAAGACTTCTTATAAGCTTTCAATTTATATACAGCATCATATGTTTTACATCATCTGCTTGTCAGTTTAAAGAGAAATAGTAATTTTTAAGGCACAATATTTTAGCAAAGTTTGCAGGTACTGTGTGCAAATGCAGAGAGATGTCTTGGAATCCTTAGCACACCCACAAAGGGAGATTTTAACAGGCTTCATGTTTTAAATTGAAAAAAAAAAAAAGTAAAAAAGAGGTAGATGATTTTGGAACTTGTGGTTGTCATGTTCTTATCACACCTTGTGTGATGGTGGTTACCAGCTCTGGTGAAGTTTTTACATGAAATCCAGTTGTTTCCTATGGAAATTAGGTATCTAGTATTTTTACACTGCATGTCTTTAATTGGATGCACATGTGAATTGTGTGGGGCATGTCTGACTTGATCATGTTTGAAAAAATCTGATTTCATCCACATTTGGTGGAGGGCGAATTCCTTAAAAGTATTACATTTCCATGTCCTTCAGGAAAATTAAGCACTGATGGAAAAGGCTTGTTAGTGGCTGTAGAGAGGGAAAAACCACGAGAAAGGTGGTTAATAAAATATCACTTAGGAGTGTTCAAACAGCTGCAAATTGCAGCTCAAGCAAAGGTGTCATATCTGTTGATATTTTGCTAACTATCTAGAGCTGTGTTTTTCTTGATTGGTACATGATGGACATACCTGAGCACCTTTAGCTGAGATTTTTTACATATCTGAGTCGATCATATAGAGTACTCAACTCTATTCCAGTATACAGTTGCTTTATAACAAGTGTGCAAGACTTAACAATGTATAAATCACCGAAGTAGTCAGTAAAATAATTGTCAGTTCTCAGTCTCTATTAGAAAATTTTAAGTATTTCACTAAATATTTCAGATGAATTAAGGCTTATAATATTTTCTTTTCTTTTTATTTGTTCTTTTAACGTGGTAGGTACAAAACAGCAAGATGATGATTTTCAACATCCTTTCTCTTTTTAAAGTAATAATAATAATAATAATAATAATAATAATAATAATCACTCAATCTATTCTGTACAAATATGGGATAATTGCAGGGAAAATAAAGTCACTATCCATTTTTAATTGAAATATGTATTCTTTTATATATTTAACTTTTCAAAATTGGTTCTTCATAGCAAGGCTCTTTTAGAAATTTATAGGCTTATAAGTATTAGTGTTGTTGCCCATATTTATGGCAGAAAAAATGCTTTCCTATTTTTTTTTCTTTTTTGACTCTTTGTTTTACCTAGCTGGGGTTAGTTTTATTACATCCATAAAAGTTATCAAAGTTTCTTACTGCTCGTTTTCACAGCAGTTATTTTTTTGGCTAAATCCATCCTCTGTTCCTCTTCATAAGGCAGCCATGGCAGCCAGTGTTGCTGCACAGCAGATGGGATGGAATATGTACCCAGCAGCCAAGGCTGCTTTAGAGCTGAAGGGGGGAAATTCAACAATTAAGGGAAGTTTAGACTAAGCTGTTCAATTTCTCCAACACCATCAAGCCCCCAGCTTTTTTCACTCATACTCCACTGCACTACCATGTGCAAAGTGATGGTCAGGCAGCCCATATGGTGGTCTAGGTCAGGCAACTAGTGCTTCTAAAATATAATGAGGGGGGAAAAAAATGTTTTTCAGCTGGACCATCCCTGAGCCCTTTAAACTGCATGAACTGTTACGCAAGGAGAGTCGGCAGGGAAGATGAAAGGCTGGGAGGAGACCCAGGACAGGAAAGTAGGGAATTAAAAGTTGCTAACACCAGAACAGCTGTAGGAGTAAAAAGTCTGTGATTGGCTGTTTTATGATTAGTCAAATTTGCGTGCGTGTGACAGCTGTATTTAGATTATCATGGGCACAGCATCCTAGGCTGAATTTTTACCTTACAATAGATAGTGAGCGTAAAGTCTCCTTACATCCAGCTGATGTCAGTAGTGTATAAAATATTTTATTAGGCAATAGCTGTATAAAATAAAAGAGAACTCTATGAAAACTTACTGCAGTATACAGCTAGTATTGTCACAAATGATGCCACAGTCTGCCCTTGTCAGCAAAGACACAGGGGGTCATGAAAACTAGAACCACTCTATTAAGATGTATTTTCTTCTATCACTTATGTATTTGGAAAAGTAATATAAGGCAATTGGTACTGCAGTTGGCTGTATTTGAAGAAAGCGGCTCACGTCTTATGCTGATCTTAACTTTCTAAATAAAACTTGTGGGTTAATTGAGATTGGCATGTTCATTCATGAGAAGAAAATAAAACAGGGAATCTTAGCATTTACACTTAAAATGCACTACTCATATGTGGGATGAAACACATGGCAGTATTTCCCCACACCAGACCATGTGTTATGTTGCACTTCTAAGCTTTACTGGATGCTGTGTGTTAATGAGCACTCGAGTTTGATAGTAGGAACTAAATGTAGTCAACACTCAGCGTGATCCAAACACTAAAAAGTCATGTCTGCATGTGGTCACACATGTAGCAAAGTTATTACAGGCTTTGGTATTGCATTAATATAAACTTCCAAAGCAATGTGCCTAAGCTTTGAAGACAACCTGGAAAGTCTGGCTACGCTTGCTGTTGTATGGAGTTTCAAAGTCAAAAATAGTAGCAGGGGGTGTTTCACAGACTGGAGGGGAGCAGGCCTTGTGCCCCACCATGGGGAGGACTATTAAACAGTCTCAGGTGCCTTGACTTGCAGCCTGGGCTGTCCCCTCACCTTACCCAGAACAGTAGTTTATATTTTAAGCTGGATCAGTTCACAGCTTGGTTGACTGCAAATCACAAGCAGTTGTGCTCACATGAATGAGAGAGGTGTGGTGGTGGGCAGATATAGGGAGGTGGGCGAGAGATGGGAGGTGTTGCTTAGATGTCATCTGTGGAAGCACAGTCATGTCACCTAGTTACGCAGTCTTCACGAATATGGATAAAAGCACAGGAATATTTATATCTAACTAACATTTAAGATGGCTGTTTAGAGAACAAGGCAAAGCAATGGGTTGAAGAGCCAGTCACTGTAAGGATCTTAGAACCTTTTCAGCTGGGTATCACTGTGGTCTGAGCAGCATGAACACAGCTGTGGGTGTTCTGCTCTGGCAGCTCTGGGTAGCAATGAGTGCTGATCTGTCTGCACACCTGTACAGAAATATCATGCCCCCTGTTTGTTTTGTAGACCTCTTATTCATGGCTACAAACTATTTAGTTAATGAAATCTGCTGAAAGGCAATGCATCCCTGTAGTCCATCACTTTGTCCTCTTGCTGAGTTCTCACATTCCCAGGAAGTACTGTTTTTACTTTTCTGACATTAATTTATTCATGTAAGTATATATATGACACATCAACTGTATTACATTACACTGCTTGCCAAGTGACAGAACATTTCATAAGAAATACTCCTTTGGTGAAAAATCATACAAAGAGGAGTTAGTGTTTTAAGCTAGGGATTTAATAGTCCTTTCACGATGATGGAAGTTATTATTCAGAGTAGAAAGTGTTTCAGAATGAAGTTTGCGGAAATTAAAGCACTAGGTGGTACAGCCATCTGATATAATTTATAATCTTTTTGTCACAGGGAACATTATATTTCCAATTCAATAGCAGTCATCTAATGTGCTATGATGTTGGCTAATGATTTCTCAGATATTCCATATTCACCAAAGCTTTTGTCTTTACATCTGCTGTATAAATGAAATTGCATTTTAATTAAAGTGTTTAAATGAGTGATATGAAAGCTTGGAAAATGGAATATGATTTTCACAACCTCTCTAATGTGATTTTAGAACACTGAATTTAATCCATTGTATAATATTAAAGTTATAAGCAATTTATGTTGATTATTTCCAGTTTATTTAATAGTTACTCTATTTTAATTAAGAACTTTAAATATAAAGTTGTTTATAAACTACATTGTTATAGCATAGCTACTATACTCTGTGAAACATATGACTTCCTAAATCTTTATGATTTTGTTCTTCCAGGGTCACTAAACCTAAATCTTTGATTAAGTATAAGCCTCAAAAATTACACTGATTTCCATAAAGAGTAGTAAGTGATAAATTAAATACATTGCATCTATCTCTTCAAGAGATTTGTTCCATCTCTTTCTTAGATTTTTGGCAATAGCAAATTTTCGAATAGCAAAAAAGCATAAAATCATAAACAAACATTGATTCAATAGTAGAATAGCAGAGAAAGACAGCCAACTACCATTTAGAGTTAAAATGCAACATATAAATATGCATTTTCATGGTTTCTGGATGGCCCTAAAGGAATGTTCTTAAGACTGCCACTTTCAGCTTCTCTTATTCAGAAAAGCTCTAAGTTCTCCTGAAATTCTTATAGAGATCCAGCAAGATGGTCACATCATGCCCACTCACTCTTTTCATCTTAAAAGCTTTAATCCCACACAGCTTTTCCTTGTGTCCCACAGCTTAGCCTGGAGAAATTCAAGGAGCTGCGGGTTTCATGCTGGTGCATTAACTGCTGCTTTCTCAGTCTAAACCTCAGAAGATTTTGGAAGCCATGATCTCGACTGTGTTACTCTGCTATTCAGTGCCTGTTTTTCCTGTTTTTTGACTGCAGGGAGATAGATGGTGAAGTGAAAGTTATGCTTATGAAAGCAAAACTTTAGAATGAAGACCTGTATCTGTGCTGTTTCACTCCCCATTAATTTCCTCAAGAGTAATCTCCTCAGCAGTCAGGATGCCAGACATAAGGCCTTTGGACAACTGGATTGCAATGACTTACTTGCTCTACTTGTTTAAGTTATCTTTGAATTTGTACCAATCTGCCTTGATATATCCTTTTGTCTGCATGCTCAGCAGTGACAAGTTTAACTGTAAATAAAAACTGCTTTTAGAAGAGGTTAGAGTTATACATTATTTTGACAGAGAGTATACAACTGGTTATAAGACCAGGAATTCAACTGCAAGAGGTATGAGGAAAAAGAAAAAAGGAATTTTTCTTTCTGTTCCCTCTCCAATTGATCTTTGGATTGACACCCAAAGTAAATATTTGAAAGCAAGCAAGGAAATTTGCATGTTAAAATAAGTGGGTTTAGTTTCTGTTCTATAAAAATCTAGTTTGAGGATTCAGGTTACAGCAAATTAATTATCTTGTCTAGTCGACATCTAGTTAATATAGAAAACAATAGATATGAACCAGTTCACTTTTTTTTTTTTCTAGTTTTAGGATAAAACCAGCTTTTGCTCTTTTTCCCCAGTATTTACAGTGTTCTTTTACTCTGTGCTATTAGCAAGTATATGTTTTAATTGCATTAATTGCATTAAAAAAATGGCAAATCAGTGGATCCATAATTTCAGTCTTTCCTGAGAAAGGTTTAAGAAGTTATTTGAATCTACTTTACTGCAGGAATATATATTAAGAAAGCAACATGAAGAAATTAAAAAAGAAACCAAAAATTAAAATTGACAGACAATATTGGTAAATATATGAAAAGACTGTTAAAAAAATAATAAAAAATAGGCCCCCAAATTTTTTCTATTTTTTCCATATTATTTTATAATTTCATAATACTTAATATAAAACAGATTACAATACCAATATAATCTGAAATATATCAGCATCCTGATATATTATACTGATTTACAATATGATTTGAAAATGTAAGGAACTTCTTTTTTTTATATAATCAGAAAAATATTTGTGTTATTGGCAGTAGTTAGAGTCAAAGCAGAAATTATTTGAAACCCCTTGTTGCTGAACATAATAAAGTTTTCTCACTCAGCTCTGCTGTTTTAACAAAGGACTTAAGAGGGCAGCAAAGAAGCTCCTAGAAGTAAAAATGCTTTTATTAGGAAAAATATAAACTAAAAACCACTTTCAGTGGAAAGACTGAAATTATAAAGTGAGTGAGAAATAATGATTGCAAAGCTAATAGATAGAACATTCCTGAAAATGTGTTTTTCTACAGCCAGAGTCATCTTCCTGCTGCCTATTACCACTAATAGGATTACTGGAATACAGTCAAATAATACTGTTTGCCTTACAGTCATGCTGAATGAAAAATAATATGACTGATAGCATTGCTGAAGATTTGTTGAATTTAATGTATAAGTAATAGTGTGAAGAGAGACCTGGTCCCCAAGGTTCTCTATTGCAGAAAGACTCTTTTGAACACCATGCTCTTTGCTCTTCAATAGGGTGGCTCTTGCTGTCCTAAATTGGGGTCTGATTAAACAGGCAGATGAGGAATGCTCTGCCAGAGTGCCATCCTTAGCCTTCAGGCCCTGTTGTAAAGGAGCTATGAACTGTCAGATGGAATCGGTTTTCAGTGCCATCTCTTCCTGGATCGCTGCTCAATCTATTCAGCTACTGTGCAAAACAAACTTATCTCCTTTTCTTCTCCCTCCATCCTGTTTTTGAAAGTCAGGTGAAAGTGGAGTGCTTTGCTGGATTGTGTCCCAGCTATGAGTGGATGAGGCTCTTTCCCTGCACCCCTCCAAACCACAGCTGAGCCCCCTGGGTCCCCTTGCACTCCCACATGAAGAATCAAGCAGGTTTAAAGGGCTCGGAGAATCAAACTGCTTTTTGGAAACATGAACATCTGCTATCTACACTGTGAGTTTGATACTTTGACTTTCAGTACAATGTGCCCTGAGTGATGGAAGTGATTGTGGCTAAGCAGGATTTAAACACAAATCTGTTTCTGTAGAGAGGAATTGCTTAAATCATTAGGCCAGGCTTTTCTCTGTGAAAATTACATAATTACTTGTTTGTCCAGTCTTGATACCATACCCAGAATGTAAATGAATGAAACTTTATGATTACCAAGATTGACAGTTTACTATATTTTAAACAAGATAAGGTACTCTGAGGTGTTATTTTGCTATTAGGAAAAAGCCTTTAGAGACCCTAATCCTATAAAATGCTGTACCATAGAAGGGCAACCCATCAGACTTGAGCTGGGTCAATGAAGTGCTTCCTGCACTTCTGATCTTCTGTGCCAACCTTGGGAACACATCCTTGTTTCAGCAAGGAAAGGAGTAGCTCCAAATGTATGGCTATATCTTTATTTTACTATTTTTTACTATTGAATGTATTCTTAAACTCACTGAGTTGTTTCAACTTATTATCACTGATTAGACTAAGAGACACCTGCAAAAATTAGCACTTAAAGGATTTTATTTTTATTTTTAAATGTTTATGGGTTTGGGTTTTTTGTTTGTTTGTTTGTTTTTTAAACTATTTGCAACTTTATTTCACACTTTAATGTTTGGAGACAATTCATCTCTGCTTTCACTTCTGATGCTGCTCATATGTCATGAACTGTCTAATGCTGTATCTTTGGAACAGCTGTACAGTAAAATGGACCTTGCTTTTCACTACAGCTTCTGGAAGCTTTTTTTCATGATAAAAAAAAAAAAAAGAAGCAGGAAAAAAAGAAAATTGTTCTAGAAGAAGAGACACTGACCCAAAAAATAGTATAGACCAGACTAGAACAGAATAGAATTTGGCTCACTGGGTTCCATTCTTTAACTATAAATTCAGAATTTTCTTCTACACAGCAAAAAAGCATGGGAATTCTAAAATTTGAACTCACAGGAGGAAAAGATAATATATTTAATGTTGAGAAGTAAAGAATTACCTTTTCTGGAATATGTTTTTCACCTGCTTATAAAGTGCATATACTGTAAATGAGATAGTAAATATAAGAAGTGTCTCACATCTATTATACACATGCATCCCATGGTAAACTAAAAAATTGTTCATTGTTGGTTTAAGTATTTTTTTTACTTCTTTTTTGTTGTTTTAAAATAATACCAAAAGGCAAAGTCATCTATAACTCCAAAGCTTAGAGGACAATGATAAATAAGCCTATATGGGTTGCATTCAAATTCAGGAATAAAGTGATTGTGTTTTTTCAGTTAAATTACTATGGAAAAGGAATTTTCTGACATTAATTTGAATCCATTTTTTATGTTCCTTCTGTAATAGTATTGTTTGTAATTTGAAAATGTGTTGTAATATTACTAAATAACTAATTTTAAAATGTGCTATAACCCTAAATAAGTAATATGTCAAGGGAACAGTGTTTGAGCATTCACTAAATGTAATTAAATGGCATTCTGCTCCCTGCATTGTTCCAGATAGAGCATATCTGCTGGCTCAGGGAGATAAGGTGGTTTCTTTGGGCCAGACCATGGCAAGCTGCTGAAATAACATTAGACATCAGTGGTAAGGTTGAAGCAGCTGGAGCTAGGCTGGTAAGGCTGTAATCTGTGCTCTTACCTAAACCTATGTGAGTGTGATGCTCATGCTTATGGTACCTAAAAACTTGTTGAAGGAGACATTTACAGACCCCCTGCCTACCCCACACACCTTCTGGCAGGAAGTCTGGCAGCGTTACACACTCTGCCCACCTGGGGGGACTTTGTTCTGTGGAATCAGTCAGTGCCTTACAGGAGACTGCAAATCCCTTGCAAACAAAGATTGTCCCATTGCACAAAAGCAGATGAGGAGCAGGGAGAAAAGCAGAAGCTATTACAGTGCATTCTTGTAGGTGTGAGCTCGGATTATTAGAGACAGAAGGGAGGAGGGACATCTTCAATCCAAGAACATTGTATTACCAATCTTGTTTGTTCATTATAATCTGAAGGGAATAGATATCCTACAGATAAGAACCTAGGAAAGTATTATTCAAATAAATAAAAAATATGCTATTGTTCAGATACCAGGTGTGTTAATAAAAGGTAATTATATTGACTGAAAATAACTAAAAGTTCCATCCAGCAGACACGTACATTTTTTTCCATCACTCTCAGTAACAAATGCCTTTTAATATGGTGTAAAATTACTACGCAGGTCTGAAATAACTAAGCAATTACTGAAGGCTTTGTTTAAAATTGACTAGGAGAATGTCACAAAGAAAATGATTGCCATTATTTCAACAATGAATACAATACAGCAGTTTCACATGAAAAATAAGCTCACATTTAACTATCAATTAGCAGCTTTTGATACTCTGGCGTTGTTTCAGCATTAATATATTGATTCATGTACCTGTCTAAATACACCTTAAGAAAAATGGGAAGAAGCCCAAGTTCTAAACTACCGCATTTGAGTGAGAGTATTGCAGGGGAAGTTGAATCTTTTCTAATAGTCTACCTACTGGACTCCTTATTTATATGGCCTGAATAAGCCTGAATATCTGGCTTATTGGCATGAGGATTTTCTTCCTGCATGTGAGCTACCAGAAATATTGCCATTCAAGGGAACAATATAGGAATAATTTAGAAATTAAAACAAGGGAAATGGTACACTATAGGTCTACTTTTTTTGTTAGAAGTTAGATTATGAGTTCAAAAATATCTTTAAAAAGGGGACAGAGAGTCTTTATTTTGGCTTTTTGTACCAAATGCCTTTTGAAATTAATGACATTGGGCACAGCTGAAGGTCTGTGCTCAGTGCTGAAGGGGTCTTAAAATATATACACCTAGCATGTAGAAAATGTTACTTGCAAGTTCAGGGAACTAATAAACCTCAGGTCCTTTTTCCTTCTTCTGTAGCATCAGGGTGGGATTCAGTGCTGGGACATAACAGAGAGGGTTAAAAGCTCCTGCAGGGGATGCACACTCCCAGCTTGTTACCAGAGTTTCAACCATGAAAAAAATTGAGCTGTGACACAGGGGTAACTGAGGATAGATTGGTTTCTGGGCCATTTAGCACACGTTCTGACACCTGATAGTAACAAGGGTGGTGGACCCTTGCACCAATGTCAGTGGCAGAACCCTGTGCAGGATAAGTAAAATGGTTCTCCTTTCTTTTGGGTGAAATTGCCTGGTGGTAGTCTCAGCACACATCCTGTGATTTTAGCTGGCAGGAGAAAAACTGCCGAAACTCGCAGCTACATATGAAACACTCATTTTTTCTTTGATTAAATCATCCCCTATGCTCACTAAGGTAGGGATTACAAACTGTTATGATGATTCTTCTCAAAATAATGCACATCATAACTAAATTTTAAAAAGATGATTCCCACTTTCAGTGAAACAGCCATGTATCCAATTTACTTGAACACCCTGCTGTGATTCAATGCTCACCCTGTAGACTCCCAGCTATTCAGTAGCTTCCTGAGTGGTTAGGAGCAGTAACTATAAAAGCCAGTGGAGCTAGTGGGAAAAATAACAAACTTAAAAATTACAGAGTAGAGATATATTTGTGACACACTGTCAACAGCAACTCACGACATGCTCCCTTTTCAAAATGTGACTTGCCCTATGATTTTCATCACAAGTAAACAATCCCTTCAGGATTGAAAATAAAAGCATTCTGACTTGTCAACAGAAAATACCTAAAATCATCACAGCTTTATTGTGATAGAGAATTAATTGTCTTCTTGATGCTATGTAAAAAAAATTAATTACAGCAAGACCTAGATCTGTAAAAGCACTGCCATGAAAGTAAATCTGGGTCTAAAAATGTGCATGGGACAGTTATCAGGAAAGCATTTTAAATGGCTTTTGAAGTTTTTGTGTGTGTATGTGATTCAGTAGAGAGAAACAAGTTAGAGAGTTAGGCCCACACAGTCTACCATAAATCACACTAATAAAAGCTCCTCATTTAAACTTTCTGACAAAGTGGGGCTTTGGATCTCTTCCCAAGAGTGAAGATCTCAAGAGAAGAACAATGGAAGGAATGAGGTTATAGGTCTGTTTTACTTTTTAAATGTTTCCCATCATCACCTCAGAAAACCATTTTTGTCCATACAGGTACTCATTCTTCTGCTGAGAAAAGAAAAACTATGTTTTCCATTTATCTAACTTGGCTTTATAATACTGTAAAGTAGTATGTATACGTACTGCTATATTTTCAGAGCGTGTATGTCTCTTTTTGGTTTAATTGTATAAGTGAACAAATGTTTTATGTCCAGATGCTTAGGATTTTTTAAAACTTTTTTTTCCCCAGTATTTAAATGATGTTTAACTAGGTAGGAGACAAAAATAGATAAAGTAATTGCCATTGGTTCTCTTGTCTCACTGTGTCATGCTGTGCTTTAAATGTATTTAGTCTGGACAGAATCAAAGAGGGAAAACCTAATTTAAAGCTATGAAAGGTAGGAAACTTTCAAGAAAGATTGCAGTTTAGGCTAAAGTCTGCTGAAGGGATAAAGAACCAAGAACAACAAAAAAAGAAGAAAAGCAGTATGGCTGAGACCAAGTCTTTAGCAACTCTAAGGAAGTTCTCTGATTTTTCTGCCTAAACTTATTCATGGGCAGTTTGATCACTGTTGCTTCCTTCAGCTTAAATAGCTTATCTCTCTCCCTTGTATTTATCATGTACATTCGACTATTGCCAGAGTTAGTATCTTTACCTTTCATTTTACTATATATAACAAGCAAGCCAATCTTTCCTGACCTCTCACAAAGGGGGAGTCTGAAATATCTGTCTCTTCATGGAAGAGAAGAGGATTTCAAAGAAGAGTGAAGTCCTGAAGTCCTTTTTACTTACTCTGACACAGTTCAAGCTAATTTTTCTTGGACTTATATGGCCAGAAATGTATACGTGTTTTTATGCTATAACCTGGTAACTTCTCTTTCGTAGAATCATAGAATGGGATAATTCAATTGGAAGGGACCTTAAGGATCATTTTGTTTTAGCCTTCCTGCCCTGGGCAGGAATGCCACCCACTAGGCCGGGTTACTCAGAGCCCTGTCCAACCAGGCCTTGAACACTACCACGGATGAAGCTTCCACAGCTTCTCTGGGAAGCCTGTAAAGAATTTCTTCCTAATATTTAATGTAAACCTGCCCTCTTTAAGTTTAAAGTCATCACCCCTTATCCTATCACTATCTGCTCATGTAAAAAAGTCTTTGGGCTTTCTTGAGAGGCCTCATTTAGGTATTATGAGGTTGTTCTAAGGTCTCTCCAGAATCTTTTCCAGACTGAACCATCCCAACTCTCTCAGCCTGTCTTCATAGGAGAGGTGCTCCAGCACTCTGACCATCTTTGTGGGCCTCCCCTGGACTCACACCTGCAGGTCCATGTCCTTCTTACGTTGAGGACCCCAGAGCTGGATGCAGTACTCTAGATACTCTCACAATAGTGGAGAGGGTCAGAATCAGCTCCCTTAACCTGCTGGCCATGCTACTTTTGATGCAGCCCAGCACATGGTTGGCTTTCTGAGCTGCAGGTGCATATTGCTGTGTCATGTTGAGCTTCTCGTCCACCAACATTTCCAAGTCCTTCTCAGCAGGGCTGCTCTCAATGCATTCAGCTCCCTGCCTCTTTAGATACTGGGAGTTGCCCCAGCCCAGGTGCAGTACCTTGCACTTGGCCATGTTGAACTACAAGAGGTTTGCACAGGCCCACCTCTTAAGCCTATCCAGGTCCCTCTAAATGACATTGCTTCCCTCCAGCGTGTTGACTGCACCACACAGCAGCAAATGGCCTGAGGGTGCACTCCATGTCACTGCCCATGTCAGCAACGAAGATGTTAAAAATAGTGCCAGTCCCAATACCAAACCCATAAGAATACCATTTGCCACTGGTCTCTTTGACATCAAGCTGTTGACCACAACTCTTTGATTGTGACCATCCAACCAATTCTTTATCCACTAAGTGGTCCATCCATCAAATCCATTTCTCTCCAACTTTGAGGCAAGGATGTCATGGGATAGAGTCAAATGCTTTGCACAAGTCAGGTGGATGATGTCAGTTGATCTTCCCTTATCTACCAGTGCTGTAACTCCATTATAGAAGGCCACCAAATTTGTCAGGTACAGTTTGCCCTTAGTAAAGGCATGTTGGCTGTCACCAAACACCTTTTTATGTTCCATGAACTTTAGCATAGTTTTCAGGAAGATTCTTCACCAGCTTGGCAAGCGTTCCATGATATCTATACTTGCTTCTTGCCTGGGAATTACTCTCCTTGCCCATTCTGTAATTCACATACTTCTAATATTTCTTCTTTCACTAAGCAATACTTTTACAGGGTTTCTCTAATAGGAAGTATAGGCAGAGCTTCTAAAACCTTCATCTTCAGAAATATTATTGGAAACAAATTTAGAACTTTCTGAGAATCCAGTATTAATTAACAGATTTTCACAAAGAATTTGAAATGGCCTCATAGGTCTGTCAACTTTAATGACCTCAGTTAAGAACCCTGTGCAAGTAAAATGAAAAAAAGAGGGTTTTCCCAGAGGAAATACCACTCAATTAATGCACTTTTCTTACTATAGTAATCATGATGTTTATTACTTGGTATATTTTGATTTTATTAATTCATTTAAAATGCTGACTTCTGTATTATTTCTGTGTATATGCTTAGTCTTGCATATGCCATAGAACCCATAGGAATGGCTCTGAAAAGATTGTATTCTTTATGACTGTCAATCTGAAGATTCAACTTGCAAGCAAAATATCTGAGTGAAACTTGCCTGACTTGCTAATTCATTAATAAATACCATCAAAACTTAAATGCTAAGTACTTATGAGATAATCAAGAACAGTTCATCCAAAAAAAAAAGCTATTAAAATACAGAGCTGCTTCTTACAATTAATTTGAACAAGCTGGAAAACAAAAATAAGTTAACAGGTCTTCAAGGGCACAACACTGTCTTAACTATCTCAGGTGTTGCTTGAATATTTTCTGCCCTCCAGTGAAAAGTTTCTCTTGCAGAAGATTTGAGTGCTCTTTAAACCTATGAAATATAGCAAACTGGGTTAGAAGTTTTATTTCTACTTACACAGGTAGATTGGTAAGTTTACTTGTCATTATTTCTCCCCTTCCACTTTTTCAGTGGTCCCCAGTAAGTAGTTATAAGTGCTTCCGAAGTTCTTGGTATGAATTTCCTGGTTTAAAACAATCCTCACCATCATAGAATGAAGTGAAAAAGTTTTTGATTAATAAGAGCACTTCAGAGAAAAGAAAATCAAATAATGGCTGAAATTCTGAGAGATCCTGCAAGAAAAAGAATTGGTATCTATGTTTTATGGATAAAGTTAGCTGAAATACCTATGGCTAAGAGAAGAGATTGAAAGTAGTGTTATAACCTTTGGTTATCAATAGCTTCTTTGCCCTTTGTTCTTTACAGTGTTGGTTGGTTTAGTATGGTAAAAATAAAATTATCTCTCTGTAAGTAAGAGAGGTCAAAACCAAAGTACCAGATCAGTATTGGGGGATAAAAAACCCAGGTATCCTTCTTCTCATAACACAAATGCCCATACAAGAGTTTTTCAGTTAGTGTTTATTAAACCAATAAACCTTTAGTATCCCAGAGTTTCCTAGAGATTTGATGTGGCCTAGGAGTGCAGAAAGCAAAGGGTGCCAATAACTGAAGAAAAAGCAGAGATGAAACAGAGCCAGAAATGATTGAGGGCTGGACAAGAAAGGTGATTTGAAGCAGCGATGGAGTCATTATCACCGCTTTTCTCAAAAGAGTTTTCTTTCCTACTCCCAAAACAGCAGGCACAGACTTCTTTCTTGTTTAAACTGATTTCAGTAGTGGGGAGGAGAGATAAGGCTTTGCCGTCTTTTGAACTTCACTCACTGTATGTGAAAAGGAGTTTATAATTACATTTTTGAGAATGACGACCATATTAGAAGCAGGATGCTTTTTCTCTATTGGGTTTATTTTTATAGGAGTTGTTAAATAAGTAATGGAAGAGAATAGTGTATCATCCTTCCTTTACATGGCACAGCACAAGACACATAGATGTGAAGAAACAGGATGCTGAGCTGAAGGGTTCTCTCTCCTTCCTTAAATTCAGATGGTAATAGGGAGCAGCAGGAGATGCAGTCCTCCATCATTTTTTTCTGTCAGAGATGGTGGTAACTACATCTATAGAGAAGTAAGAAGAAGCAGGGCACTTGATTCCTTATCTCCTTCAACTCTTTGATCTAAGAGTGAGGAATGGATCAGCTTTTCTCTCAGGTCTCTGCATTTCCAAATGCTTGTGCTAACAAGCACATGGAGAGCCCAGGAGTGCCAGCAGCATGGGTAATAGCAGGCTCTTGTGCTGAAGTGAAGTGAGTGAGCAGAAATACTTGAGAGGGAGGTGATTTCTTTGTGGTCCTGATCATCTTCTGTATAAATTCTGGTATTTCAGCTGATCCACATATAACTCTGTTTTGTGAGTGTCTCAGCTAACAAAAAATTCCTTTGATTTGAAGTCAGATTGGCTGTTGCTTTTTATAAGCATACTCAGTGAGAGCTGGCATTACTCAGAACCACCGCAAATGTGCCAGATGCCACTGCTAGTCACTGTTGTCAAATAGAAAATGGAGCTGTCGTACACATTTCAGTTTTTCCTGGCCAGAGCCAAAGCAAGAAAAAGTAGTGATGTATTGACTTAAACTGCTGCTTGCAGTATTTGCTGAACATTTTAACAGCTGAGGTAATATCTGGCTTTCAGGAACAAAAGAACATTTCTGGAGCTTCCAGACAGTAGTGCCTTATGTTCTCTTTCTATTCTGTTTCCTTTTTTTCCTTTCTTGTTTTTCTTTTTTTTTTTTTTTTTCCTGCCATGAAATGGTAACAGGTTCTATTTCTGTACTTTCCAGGCAGAAAGCGAGTCTCCACTCACATCTAGGTTATAAGCCAATGGCATCATTCTGGGCACATATGTCACTGAGCACCCACAAAATACTGCTCTTTTTCTCTGGCCACCAAACCCAAAAAGTACACTGTGTTGCCCCAAGGGCTTCTCTTTGGGTTTTGGCTCTAGGAGACTTATCACATTGAACAACTGAATTGGAAACTCACTCTTTGACTTGAAAGCAGACTAATATTTTTTCTATTAAAACCAGTATGAAATTAAGTAATTATCACTTTCAAAAATTAATAATTTCTTATTCCATATTTGAGTATTGGCACCTTTATGTGTTTAAGTTACTCTAAAATTTTCATTAAAATAAAGAAATCTTTCTAACTATATATAATAGTACAGTGAATTCAACAACTAGATTTCTGGTGTTACTAATATTTACCTACTTAATCATGCACAAGAAGTCAAATTTGTTTGATATAGAAAGTTTTGAAGAGGTGAGAAGAAATCAGATTAGCCTTAAGTTTCGGTGATGAGATTATCCAAAGTACAATAAACAGTGTCCTTGAAGACTTCCTGTCATAGTGTCACATTGCTGGCACATTTTCCCCAGATTTTGAAGTAGAATTTACTTTAAGGGCCTTACTTTCTTTTTCATTTGCATGTAACTATCAGAGAAGAAACAATTTGGTGGTGGTTTTAATCTAGGCCTTCCCTGGTTACCAGTTTGTAACCAAGGAAGGGGTAGTGTTCCCAGTATTCCATACGATTTTTACGTAAATTGTGGTATAAATAAAAAGGGAAGAGAAGCCTTCGCTCTTCTTCTCTTCCGCCGGAGTTCAGAAACAGTGAGTCCCTGCATTAGTCTCACTTATCTAAGACTAAAGCCTGCAACATCCACTGGCCTGCCACGTAGAAACTTAAAAAGTGCTAGCCGTGTCTGCCAAGCCTACTTTCTAAGAAACGTAATGAAATTTATTTTACTAATTATTTTACTAATTCTCGGATTTAATTGCACATATCTATTCGGTGTCCCTTTTTATTTCCTTTTGTCCCTTTTTTCCCCTTTCCCTATCCCTTTGAGGGATATTTAGATTCCCGTTTGCTGTATACATAGCATCTAAACTGTAATATACATAAAATATATTTTTTATATAACTAACTTAATTTTTGAATTCTTCAATTTACATATTTTTTTTCCTTTACCCTGAAAAAAGTAGAAAAGGAAAAAAAAAGAAGCTACTACTGAGGAATTAAGCATTTAACAAGAAACCAAGTCCAAACCATCACAGTATTATTACGATACCATTTCAGTGCAGAAAACCAGCTTTCATGGTCTCTCCTCAATCAGGAAAAAGAGTAGTGCTGTCAGTTTACAGGGCAAGGAGTCTGGTCAAAGTACAGTCTAAAAAGCCTGAGAAATGGGTGCCCCCACCTTCTATCCCAACTAGGGCACAACAGCACTTAACCTATGCACTTCAGTTTGTTTTTACTGAATGCAGTGATTTCCAGTGCCTAGCCAAATTCCCAGGACAAGGGTATGGAAGTACAGGAAAAATCACAAGGTACTTACAAAGGTATCCTGAATGGTGACTGAAAAACAGACATCCAGAAAAAAAAAGGACATTTTTGAAGCCTGTCCTCATTTTTTTTCCCCCTTCCCACCCCCTCCCCCCCCCCATTTATGTATAGGAGATAGAATATTAAGGCTTAAGTTTTACTGGGAGGCAAAATGAATTAATGCATTAAGTTCTACAAGGACTCTGTTCAGAAGGGACTAGATTATTGTAGATTGTTATTAAGAACAGTAGCTGTCATTATTAATAGTGTGTGGAAAATGTGGTGACAGCACTGTTCAATAAGTTCAAGGTTAAGTTTTGAGAGAGCCTTAGTTTTGAGAAGTCCTTTAGAAGTGGGACCACTGCTTTTCAGAGGCTCATCAAAAGAAAAATTGTCAAAATATTCAAATTTCGCCCATGCTTCTTTGTTAGGTTTCAGGACTTAACACAGCATATGTCCCAAAGCATATAATACAAAATAGTTGCAACAGATTAATTAGCCGCAAGCAGCTCTAACTGAAGTTAAATGAATTTTTATTACTTCCTTGTGAGTAATTTTTTAGCCTTTGACTAATTAAAAAAAAAAAAATCTTACAAATGTTCTATTGGAAAAAATTTTTTTGTCATGTAAAAAGCAAGTGGCTTTTCTGGCAAGAAATCTGAAAAATGGACTTTACTAATGATCTGCCATTCTCTGCAACAGTAAGACTTAGACTGAAGTCTGCATAATGATTAGCTACTTTTAGGAAATGGCAGCTTGTAACTCACTTGCAGGGATATTGTTTAGCTTACATATTATTGCAACAAATTTTATTCGTTTTCATACATATTTACATTTCAGCAGAAACCCTAATTTAAAAGTCAGTATATTTAAAAAATGAACAGCAAGAAAAGGTTCCTTGCTGTGACTGATTGCATTATTTACAGTACTGCTTCAGGTATAACCAGGATTATTTGTCTTTCTGACATTACCACAATGATATGAGATACAGTATGCTAATATGCTTATCTTGGGTTATAAGGTGTTATTAGTCCTTGGTTTCTTTCAGTGTCTTAATTAGTGACTGTTGTTTAAAGTCATATGTCTTTGCTCACATTTATGCAAATATTCCAAATTATTAATAATAGCATCAATAAGGTCATGTTTATCTATTTTAAAATATTTTTCTAAAGGCCTCATTGTACCATTCTTGTTTATATGGAGCAGAAACTTATTCTGTTAATAAATCTAGATGTTTTGAGGAGCAAAGAATTACTGCCTGTAAATTTAATATATATATAGTACTGTATCAATAATACATAAATGAACATTTTCATCAATTGTATATCAGTCTTTTCACAGAAGACTTTGGAGTGGCACAAAAAGTAAGAAGTTCTAACAGAATGGTCAGCATGCAGCTAAGTGATTATATATTTATATTTTTTAAAATCACAAATGCTTCTATTTGCACTGAATAAAAACGGAATATCAGATAAAACAGGAGAAAAAATTTATAAATTTATAAAATATCTATTTTCTAAAGGTTGGTAATTTCCCTTTAGATGTGTTTGTTTTCATTGATGATCCATAACGGACTTGAAAGAAGTCAGAAATCCATTCCCCTCTCCTGGAAGAGGTACCTGAGTGGAGGGCAGGTGGGAGCAGACAATGCTGAGCAGATCCAGTTATTTATCCCCTGTGACCTGTGTTGTTTATTGACCTGTGAACAGTGGGACAGGTCTCTGTTTTCCTCCTTTCTCCCTTCCTTCACTTGCTTCCCTTTAGAGTTTTGGCAGTGGCACTGAGAAAAATTAACTAAAATTTTGTTAAGGAAGATGATGTATGATCAAAGCATCTGCTCAGCATAATTCAGCATACTCTGATGAGGAGTTAGAGTGGTACATTTTGTTCCACCTCATGCCATGGTATCTCCCAGGAGATGGCCCTTTTATGATTACCTAGATTCTGCAGTTTCCCCAATGGACGTGACTCTCTGAAGTATAAACCTGGTGTTTATAAATATGGTGAAAGCACCTCTGTCCTTGCTGATCTTACTAATGAGCTAGATGCTTATTTTGGAATGCAGTTCTGTCAGCTTAACACTAAAGGTCTAAGAGGGTTTGCAAGACTGAAAAGAAAACCTAAATTTTTAATGAGCTTTGAAAATGAATTCTTACTGGTGCCAAAACAATATGTGGAAGGACCAAGAGAAAGGCAATTTGACATAATTCTACTTATGTATGAACTAAGGACATACTGTATTTGAACACATTTAAAATTAGCTTTGTAACAAAGCTGATAAGCTGATTTTATAAGATTTTTTGGCTGAATTTTAGCAAGGTATTCTCTGATTACTTTTTCTTTTTGGACTTGGTTGTGGCTTTCTTTAATTTGTTTTAAAACAATCATAAGTTTAAGAATTATTTTCATTACAAACTACATGCAACATGTCTTGAATAAGATAGCTGCAAGTGAACCATTCTTATGAATGTCTTTAGCATGTCTAATTCCAGTGCTTCCCAGTGGCATGGAAACAAAAAGGAATCTTTTCTTAAATGTTAAGATGAGCCCTGTTAATAGCTGAAGGAGACTTCTTTTGTAGAAAAACGAGAGAATAACAATGATAAAGCAAGAATTCTATGCTTTTCTTTGGAACTTCTGACAAAGATCCATGCTGCAGTTTTATCTGTCCTTTTGAACAAAACTAATTTTTTAAGTATATAATACCTCAATTGTCAATATTTTTTACTGTTTTCAGACAAGTAATATATAGAAATAGTAAAAATTAGCTTTATTCCTTCTTCTGAATCAGTTTACCTATTTTTATGAAAAAGCTCTCTGCTGTCTTGTAAAAGGGCAGATTAGCAAATGAAATACAGGAGTTGAAATAATATTACTGTTCTGATTTTTCAGAATGTATTCTGTCAGGAAAACCATCTAAAAACTGCAGTTTGCTGGCCTACATGTAATGAGAAGTACATCAGTATACATGTAAAAAATGTTTGAACACTAAAAGCAAATTGACTTTATTTAGAAAAAACTTTAAACTAAAAGTGAAAATTCAGTAATTTGTGACTGATTGGAACTTTAGAAACCTACAGTGTCTTGTCCAAAGACCTTTCAGTCCATATATTAAATTATATAAAGTTAATGGGAATAAACAGTACTTCAAAATTAGTTGCTAATCAGTATCTGTAACCTGCAAAATACTGAGTTAATTCCCTGTGCATAGACATGATGGAGCTGTGTGTCTTCAGGCCATATTATGAAATAATACAGAAACCTGAGTTTCTGTATACAAAAGCTGGCTTGGAAATCTAGAAGAAATTTTATAAGTATAGCAAGTGTTACTGGGGCAAGGCAAACTAAGAACAGAGCATTCAGAATAAGGAGAAACATGATAAAGGTTAAGCAAAAAGAGAAGTAAAGTTCCAAAGAGTGCTGACAATGAGGAATTGCCTTACTTTGTTAAGACCTTATCATCTTTAGGCACTGAGGGCACTCTAGGTGGAAAGTTTTCTGTTGAGTTTCCATGCCATGGTATGATATGACTTTTGCTGGTGCAGATCTGACCACCCAAGAACTTTATTTTCATTTTTCTCCTTCCACAAAGTGCCCCTTCCCCATTTGCCTCTATATATTTTTATATCTTTTATATCTCTATATCTTTTAGTTTTGGGTTTTTTTGTTTGTTTTTTGCTTTGGTTGATTGGCTTTTGTTGCTGTTGTAATGCAGACACTCTAACGAATTGTTCGTACAACATAAGCAATTCCTGGTCATTGTTTGTCTGTATTAATTGTGCATGAATAGAGCTGTGTCCCAGAGAAATTCATTGTTAAAAATTCTGTGCTCATATATCATTATTTAAACACGTTTAGCTTTTCTTCCTGTTCAAAGCCAAAAGAAGAGCTACTCCCGTATAGATGAGGCAATCTCACTTGAGAATGACTCTGCGGGTATGTTAGACATTGGAACAATTCTCTTATTAGCTAAAAGCATTTTTGATCATATTTGGCATAGATTTTGCTTGCCTTTAGTAGGAACAGGTTGCTGCTAAGAAAAGCAAAGGGCAGTTTGACCAAAACCTCTAATCTTATTTTACTGTAGGTCATAGCTTTGTCACGTTGTTTTATTCCAAAGCTCCAGCTTGCATTTCAGATGGAAACAGCCCTGCCTATGACCAGTATTAGTCCTCTGTGAACATGTATCATTTATCATTTTATTGGAAGCAGCTGAGGATGCTCTAAAAATAGATGTGTGGAATGATAGACAGTTCATGATTTGTTGGCATGGAATCAAGATGTGACAGGAGGGACCAGATGAGCCAATTGCATCCTCACTGCTGAGGTTACCATGGAAGCTTTAACTCTTTACATTCCCGTCGTCTCTTGCTCATGTAACTTGTGCAGTACACTTTAATTGTTATGAATGAAATGTGTTTCCTAGTGTAAAATCTACCTGCCCACATTAACTGAAGCTGTCAGACATGATTTAGGGAGCTATGTATATTCCATAAATTCTCATGGGAGAATGGAGGTATCTCTACCAAGGTCTTGAGGCAAAAAAGCAGTAGAAATGCAAATTTGAAATGTAAATAAATGCTCATTTGTGTAAACATAAATGTATTTACATGTTGAGAATTTTAGGAAAAGATCCCCAGTGAGGAAAGAAAAAGGATGGAAAAATTAAAGATGGGTAAAATAAGGAAAGGTGAAATCTCTTACCTTAGTCTCTTCAGCTGTTTTCTTCATGGTCTGCAAGTGCTCCATTCCTTACCCGCCCTTTAGTTCAGCTGTCCTCAGAGTATCCTCATAACTCTGAACTTTTTTCCTTTTCTGTCATTTCAATATATTTTCCTCCTTCAGCTACATACAATATTTAATTTAAATATCTCTTTGCTTAATGCAGGTATCCCACAGCTTTCTCCACAAACCACTTCTCAGTTTCTTCCACATAAAAACACTGAATTTTCTTTTCATATTCACAGACAGTGTGTGGAGAAAATAATGGCTTTTAAGACTTAAAATATTGTGCTTTCCCAATTATTGATACCAGGAGTGGATGTAGCGATAGGAGCCATTTTCCTTTATAATTTTCTATTTTCTTAAACAAGTAACAGAGAAGTCTCTGACAAGAGCTGTGGTAAGCCTGCCCTCCTTCCAATTCTTTTATTCCATTAAACCTAGATTAAAGATTTTTTTAAAAAAAGGCAAATCAACAGGTATGGGAAATGGCAGTATTTAGAGTGTCTCATTTCTGGGACAAATAATTTTCCTCCTTTTCTCAGTACTTAAGCACCAAAGGAATATTCCTTTTCTCTTTACTTCTGTTGACTGCAACTCAAATAAGAGAGATAAAACTTTCAGTCAGATTCCCTTTGACCTTTCTGATAGTACACAGAAAATCCATCACAGTCTTTCTCTCTGCCTTGGAATTTTCTTCTGCCATAATCCAACATTTTTCTTTCTTCCACAAACACTACAGGTTTTCAAAAAAAAACCCCTGGGGTGGTATCTCATTTTTCTTTAGCTTCAGTCTCAAAAATACACGCTCCACTTTGATTTCAAGCTACTAATTAAATATTCATTCTGTTTTGCATGGTTTACATTTGTAGTAGTTACATCTGTTCCTCATGGCAAGCAGTGCCATAATTTCAACTGAAGTATGACAACCAGATCTAGGTAGAATGGTCTTGTCTTTCTCTGAGTTGAGTGCGTTGCCATGGCCTAAGGGGTCTATCTTTGCCTGAATACTGTTTCAGAAAGCTGAGATTTATTTGGAGCTCCTGGACTTTACAGAGTACAATGGATAATCTGAAAATTTTAGCGTGTATACAGCAATTTGTTGGAATCTCCTAAACATCAGACAGCTCATTTAAAGTTGTAGCTTCAGGCAAGCTGAAATCTGGCTACCAGACACACTGAGTCATTTGGCAGCTGGTCCTCGCATGTGATTGTGCAGTCAGAAGTTCTGTGCAAAAGTCCAGGGGATTCTCCTTGACATGGAAATTATTGCACCTCTGCAGAGTAAAAGCAATACAGATGGGGCAGGTGTCTCAGCACACTGCTCTCACTGTATAGGTAGTAATGGGTCAGTTTTAGGGAATGGCAAAAGCCACAAGGTTTTGTATCAGCTGAATGCATTTTATGGGTTTGTATTGTGCATTAGACAGTAGGTGTTCCAATAACATGTGTGATTCAAATAAAACCTCATCGTAGCTATAGGCTGTACACATGAGCTTGGAAGTTTATCACCCTGTAATTTCTAAGTGCTTCCAGGCTCTCCTTTCTCCCATTCAGCATTATCAGAGAGCTATATACTGAGGTTTGGATTTGATGTTATTATCAAGTCAGAAACTGTGTTATTAAAATGTCTGTTCTTTATTCCCAGAATATAAAAAAAATAAAGTTTGTCAACTCCAATGCTTTTTCTAGCCCAACTAATACAGTGCAAGATGAGCAGAAATGATCAGTAAAAATTCGGCAGTTAATTCAGCTCCTTCATTCTGGTATGTCTTCCACTTGTTCCTCACAATGCTTAGAGCAAGATTTGATATTTCTTTGGGATAAGGTTGGAACTAAGGTAGTGCTAAGTTCTTTCATTCCTGATTATTTTTAGCTGCAGGGTTACCAGAAGCCAGTGTGTCATGTAGCATCCTATGCCACTTCATACAGAACATCTTTCACACTTTTGAAAGAGTTTTTGAGCTTCAGCTGTTGATCAAGCCATTATAGTTGAAACTCTTTATGAAGAAACTCTTAAGATGAAAATTTCAAAGAATTTTAGAGACTTTAATTTTTACCCCATAGTCAGATGTTATTTTATAAAGTAAAAGTCTGCTTCTGCCTTTTTCAAATTACATTTTTTTTCACAGCAAGAGCTGTACTCTGCCTTCTCTTTTTCAGTTTCTCACAGCAGCATAACATACTTAAAGCAATTATAGTAATTGCAACAAAAAAATTAGAGTATTGTAGATATTTTAAGTTTTAGAGCAGACAGACTGGATACCAGGATGGACAACAGGATATGCAGATTATACTTTCAGCTCTATAACTGTGTTATGAAAAGGAGCTTTTTACCTCTTAGTTTGTTTCCCTGTCTAAATGCAAGCAACAAATATTCCTGCAAAAGACTTTTGAGAAATACTTTTCGAAATTTTGGGGAAGGTGTCGAGCCCTGTGTACTATTGGTTACAATATGGGAAGAGCACGTATATAAAAAAATGAAGCAGTTCCGAGAATACACTAATACACTGATAAAGTTGAATTCATTGTAGAAATTGAATTTTTCTTTGCATAGAATCTAACTTATAGACAAGAATATTTACCCAGTAAAGTGCTTCTTGTCAATATTCCTCTCAAGGTAAAATACCCGATCTCATTATCTGTTTCAATAAACCACAGTAACAATAAGGTCTATTGCTTTTCACAGTGCTATTATTGCTGTTATCCTGATCATATGAAGTGAGATTAACTATGTTCACAGGATTTTGATAAGGATGAAACAGGATGTACAAATATGTTTTTTCCTTAAATTGAAAATAAAGGACCAAAGAAAAGAAATATAATTGAAAAGCTGTGACTCATTTCTGTAAAAAACTGAGATGCATGCCTATTCATGCACCTTCTAATTTTAAAAATATAATGACAATCTAAGGCACTCCATCAGTCTGTGTTAAAACAGGCAGAAATACTGAGCTGAATTTTGTTTGAGGATGTCCTTCATTTGGTATTATCTGCCACATTAAAGCAGCCCAGACTAAATAAGGCACTGGGTTTCAATCAGAGTTGTTTTTTGGGGAAGCTGGGGGATGGAGAGGTGGGATGCTTGTGATTTCTTTTCAAAGAACTGAATTATACTGTAGTAAGATAAACTTTTTATTTGCCTACAGTCATCCAGAGTACAAGGTGTCTGTTTTCCGAGTAAATAAAGGCCTTTTCTTCAAAGCAAGTTTCTTGCTTATCTGTTTCTGCGACAAAAAATAATTATGGCAAACAGGTTTCCACTGGGGTCTGTGCTGCCCCAAGCAGATGTAACAGCTGGGAATCCTCTCTCTCCCCTCATCACACAAGCTGGGAGAGAAGGCTTGAAGTCATAGCTGTCTCCTGTGTAAATTAAGACATAAATTAATGTCTAAAAAAACTAGTTAGTAAGTAGACACAACTTCATCAGCTGTCCTTTGCATCAGTTAATAACTAGTTGCACAGAAAATGTGTAGCAATTGTAATAAGACTAATCAGTCCCCCACCTTCAGGCTCCAGCAATACATGGTTAACAGAGAACATTTCCATGTTGCCATATGCTCTCCAAAAGCACAGCCAACAGGCTGCCAGACCATAACACAGCTGTAGAGAAAAAATACAGAATACCTCATTCTGTCTTTACTCTTTCATTTCTAGTTAGTAAAGTCAATATAAATCCTGAGGCTAAAACTGTAAGCATCAAATTCAAAAAGAAAGAAGTCATGCTTTGCAGTTTTCAGCTGACCCTAATCACCTTTCTAATGCTGGCACACTCATATGAATTACTCTAATACTGAATAAATGTCATGTATAATTTTAAACTAGTAAAATTTTACACCGATTTTGTACTTTTGTAAAGGACTGTGTATTACAAACCAATAGCAAATAAGTCCAGTACTTCTGGGACTACTGATTTATGTAGGTATTATTGCTCACAGATTATGTTACAGACTGTGTAGGGGTTTTGCTTTTTTTGCTTGTTAGTTTCTAGCTGAGCTCCTTCAATTAGGAAAAGAGAGACATTATCTCACATATTAATCCTCTGATCTCTGTGAAATCTCATGCTTTCTCATTCTTTCTCTTGCTCAAAATGGGATTGTGTCTACAGTAAGGCAGAAGCAAAAGTGTGTCCAGATGAGTCTTAGCCCAATTTATTAGGACATATTTCTTCTTTTCTAACAAGACACAGCCAAACCTTAGCAAACCATTTTATTTTTTGCACACAGATGTACTGGAAGTCCATCTGTCTTTTTGGACACTGTAACAGATGCTATCCTGCTTTCCAGTGTTCCTTTGAATTCTGCTCATGAATGACCCATGCTTCATTTGTCCTTGATTTTCATTTAATTTATCCTAGACCTTCTAATAAAACTCTCTAGTGGTCAGTAAATTACACAGAATTGAAAGCGAGCTACATAAACTGTTTACATGCAATGAGACAGTTATTTAAGGCTCATCTCTGCTGAGGGATCAACACATTCAAGAGTAGAATAATTTATGTGTTGAATATTTGGCAGCAGTTCCCTCAATACAAAGCAGTTTCTCTGGTGGGATAACAAATTTCACTGAAAGAGTTCATGAGGTCACAAATATGTATTTCTGATCAAAATTGCCTGAAATGGATCTTGGCTTAAACATGTATTTCAGATTAAGATGTCTGTCCAGCCAAAACTGCTGTATCAATGCTGAATTGTTTCATACAGCAAACAGTGGCTTTTCTTGAGTAAACAATATAAATTTTTATATATTAAAAAACCTAATTGTTTTAACAAGTTAGGAACTCTATGGCTACACCTAATTTAATTTATCTTTCAATCAGGGCAGTGCTCAAAATACAAAACCATTGTGCCCAGACATTCTTGCAGGGTTTCTCGCAGGACTTTCTTTCCCAGTACAATGGACAAACAGACTGCCAGTCTCCAGGTACTCTTTTTTTCCTTCTTGTCAGTGAACATGATCATAGTACGTAATCACATGAGTCTGGGATATGTGCTGACCTCCATTAAAAACTCTATGCCTCAGATAATTTTGCTGGCTGAAGCTGATCTGAATTTGAGGGGCCGAATGAGATTATAGAAACAATGGTATTCAGTGGTTTCCTGATTAAATAAAAATCATATCCCCACCAGACTTCTTAGTTCGACCAAACTTCTCAGTTCAGTCATGTTCCACTTAAATACAAAGCTTAGATGCTTTGCTTCATTGTATTAACACTTATCATTTGGATATGATACACCTGGGATGACATTTCTGAATGTATAGAACAGACAGGCAATGCCTAGGGAAGCTCTTAACCAAAATGAGGAAAAATAGAGAAAAGAGTACAATATAAAAACGAAGTAGTCAGTTTTAATGAGAGTTATGTTTTCCACATCTGTGGGATAATTCAGAATTTACTATGGATGATTCTGAGATTTCTATATTTGTACATGGGAAAAATGCATTTCCCAAACCTTTTATTTGTTTGTTTCATTTTCCATTTTTGAAAAACTGTTTTAAAAGTAGCCAGAATATCTTACTCAGTTTTCTAATTAAAAAAATAAATGTACCAGAGCATCATAAGTTGGATAATATGAAAAGTGACTGCTTCAAAGAATTTGAGTAAGCTTCAGTTTAATTTTTTTATACCAGATCTGCTTCTATGCACGGCAGGTTGATAGAGATATATGCATAGACAAGAATAAGTAAGATCAAACAGCATCAAAAGATATTGGGGAAAACATTGCGTTGGGGTTGGATTCAACTTCCAGAGAGTGATAAAGTACTAGAGTTTGGGGGTATGTGCTGTAGTTCTTTCAATTAAGTGGGTTTTTTTAAGTCTGTCAGTAAAGTACCATGCAAGAAACTGGACTAGGTAAATTTCTGAGATCCCTTGAAATTCTATAGCTTTATAATTCCAAGTCTACAGAATTCTTTAAAAAATATTTTTATTTGATGCTTACCTCAGAACTTTTATTTTTGCTAGCTATATTTAAATCTTCTTTCCCAAAAGAAAATATGGGTTTTCTTTCTTTTGTTGTCTTGCATAGACCATATTTTCTATGGGTTCATTCAGCAATTCCATTTTTTGGAACCTAAAGCGTACATTCTGTATGAATTTAACTCTCAGCAGAATTAGGTGCACCTCTGATAGTGATTGCTTAACTGGTTTCAGATAATTATTATATTAAATCCTTAGCTTGACACTTCTACTACTTTTACAACAATATGAAGTAGAGATTTGGGAATAGGACAGATTTTAAAGCTTCATGCATAGAACAAGTTTCACCAATGCAAGTCATCAGAATGAGGAATGACTCCCTGCAAATCGTGCAGTTTTTTAAAATGTCTCAGAATTTATTCTGAATCATTGAAAACTGACCCCATATGAAAGGAAAGAATATATCTGGACAGTCTGATAACCTTCCCTGCCTGCAGAACATCTTTAATTATAGGCATACCTCAAAAGTTTTCATACCTAGTTAATTACTGGTTTGTAATATGCCAATTTTTTTTTTCTTTTACTGTCCACTTAATTTTATTTTTTTTTATAAGAAGCTGTGAAATGCCTAATATTGATGACTTCTGAAAGCCACTATTACTAAGTAACTACTAAGCATATTAATTAACATCTCATTGAGAAGAAAGATCAGCATTACTATGACATCACAAACAATATTCTTAGGGCTGAACATAAATATTTAACTTAGAATCATACTCCTAAACTCCACAGACTTTTGTACCTATGATTCACAGCTTACCAGTTACAGGGACTATAGCATAGTTTTAAAAGTAATTCTGGGTATTGCATCAAATACTTCTTCAGTATTTTCCTGGAAAAAGCAGAGGCAAACCTTCTCCTTGTAATCGGATGTTCATGTTTCAAATTATTAGTGCTAGGGATAAAGGAAAGCAACGAGAACTTTGTTCAGAAGAGGAAGCTCCAGAATAACACATGCTGTTAATGATTGGAAATGCCAGCAGGAAATAGTGCAAGGAACCAAACAGTTGGAGAAGATGTACAAAAAATTATACTGAAATGAAGAGTTCTGCAAGC
Organism: Empidonax traillii; assembly: GCF_003031625.1. Taxonomy (NCBI): domain Eukaryota; kingdom Metazoa; phylum Chordata; class Aves; order Passeriformes; family Tyrannidae; genus Empidonax; species Empidonax traillii. The sequence continues at coordinate 120,809 of NW_020956027.1, forward strand.
AATGAGATGAAAATACTGCTTCAAAAATAAAGATCTAAAACTCTGCCAGCAATTAAATAGTCAGTACCCAGGCCATGTCGGGTAGATTTCAAAACAGGCATCAGAAACTCATGACTTTAGGTGTGTAACATTTCTAGAATTAAAACCATGGGAAAAATTCCGACCCTGGTTCTACTGTTGGGAGGTGGAAGACACACAGTGGAGTACTGTGGGGATCCTGCTTTTACTGAGGAAGTCACGGAGCCTACATTGTGGAGAAGATGGTTACTAGGAAATAGCAACAAACTCATCCTGCCATCTTTCTATGGGCTGCCTTCCTCATATGAAGCAAGACTGAAAAGAAGTGGTGGACTCTGCTCCAGCCATCAGTGTTGCTGCATTGCATTTTTGTGGAAAAGTTCTCAGTGACATCTGCTCCAATGGGCTTCTTCCGCCAGACTCAGTTGTTTGCTTTGAATACAGAGCCCAGGTTTCCTCTTCTGACGCAAAACTGCAAAGAGGTTAGAGGGATATTCCTGAGAGGGAAGAAAACCTAATCTGAAATTACAAAGGAGGAATTTTGCATTTGAAGCATACTGATAACATTAAAGGAATGGAAGATGTCAATCTCTGTTACCTCCAGCCATTCTCAAATTGTGCATATAGGTATGTATATATTTCATTTCACAGTTCTCCTGTCCTCTGATAAAGCTTTAATCCTGGCTGAATCTACATGACATTCTAAAATTAATTTCTAGGTAGCAGTCTTAGGATGCCATTTCAATTCCATCTGGTTCTGGAAAAGAAAGTGTTTCAGAATCTCCTTTTCTTCTTCCATACTGCTCTTCCTTTAGTGCCGCTTATTTTCAGACATTAATAGTTTTGCAGGTGATCCCAAAATACTGGTCATGACCTCTTTAAATGGCTTTCTTTTTAACCTATCTGGCAGGATTTTAGCATTAGTACTTACACAGACCCAGTCTACTTGCTTCAATTATATTTTTAGTCCTTCCATGTGAAGGGACAAAGTCAATTGCAGTTGTTTATTTTACTCTGCGGAATATTTTAATCACCTGACAGCCTGTGGAAATTAATCCTTTCTCTGTCATGTAAACTGATAGACAACTGTGTGAAAGATTTTTACTGGGCCATCATGCAACTCATGCGTCCTCTGATGCCTGTCCTTAAGGTGCTCAACCTTGCTTTTATATTTTCAACAGAAGAGGAGAAAATGTGAGTTCTTTTACTCAATGGGGATTGACCATCAATCAAATAACTTATGAGGTATTCAGAGAAAGCAAAATAAATAGATACCTAACTGTGGTGAAGCTTTGCAGGTGTCCCACTTGTTTTTTGCTTGTTTTGACAAATTAGGTGTATTAAATGTCATATTTCATGTTGTTTTACATTTCTGAGCTCCCTGGAACATACAGAGTTCTCTTAATGATATATTGCTTGTGAATATAAAAAAAAAAAAAAAAAAAAAAAAAGGCAAGTATTACCTCTTCTCTTGTAGAAATTTTTATAAGAATTAAAAAGAAAGAGCAACACTCTCTTGATACATGTAAAGATTAATATGTAAACAAATTTCAGTGTCTTGTTTGTTCTTTGGGCCTCCACTGGATCTGTCTTTGCTCCAGAAATTTTCACAGCATTTTGGAAAGTTACCAGCTCACACAGAAACACATTCACCTTACAGACCAAGTGGAAAAGGTATATATCAATATTTAATCTTTCCAGTGGTAGCAAATATGAGTTTAAATAAAAGTAATTTTCCAACAGCAAAGAAACAATAGAATTATGAATCGTTTTAGAAATAAGTTATATATTTTTTTTAATGCAAACAACCACTTTATAAAGAAAGATATTCACTCAAAACCAAAGAGTGTAATGATGAGGCAGGAAGTGGTAATACAGGCATTTATATTGCATAGAGACAAGCGAGGGAGAAAGAATTTAGATAATAAGAAGAATTCCCTGACTATTAATTTAAGAGTATTCCTGCTGAGTTTAGCACTGTTGAAAGTCTCTAAGTCTTGGTGCTTAATGCACAGAAATCTTCTGTTCATTTAATTAGCAAATGCCAGTGCTCTATATCTCTCTGGACTGTTGCACTAATGTTCTTCAGATCTGTTCCATAAAGACCACACATGCAACTGATCTAGTTAGAACTGTCTGCTGAGAGAGTTAAGCCAGGTTTGTGTTTCTGTACAGTTGTTCACATAAAAAGACCATCCTCAGATGGCCCTCCATCCATTAACAATCATTGATGATTGATATGGTAAAGATTACTATTGAATATATATATGGTTGTTATATTTATTTGTAGTTGGTTTTTTCACCATGAAAGAAATGGTGCAATTCTCAGTGATTCTTCAGGCACCCTAATGTACTCTTCAGTGAATTTCTGTAATAAGATCAACCTCCTACCAAACCAAAACTCCTAGTAAAACTGAGACTCTGAACCTAAAATGAGCTTTGCTTAGGCACATGGATTTGTTTGTATGAGATTTATACATGGTAGAGATCTTCAGGAAAGACATTTAAAGCTGTCAGATTGTTAGGAAGAAACTTGATGGGTGCTCCAAGTAGGTTAATTGGGCAGAATTGAAAACTGAGTGTATCTGTCAGCTTGCCTTATTTATTTTATATATGTTGGTTAGCTCTGTATAACCAGTCTGAAAAGCAAAACAAACAAACAAAAAAATGGAACTTTTCATTCTTTTGTTCTGTCATTTGTCTTAATAAAAACCTCTGGGCAGAGAAGGAGCTCGCCCTTTGGACTAATAGCACTCTAGGGCTTAAGTCAGGCTGTAAGGCTCTAGAGATACTGGCTTCAGATTTCTCTAGCTTTTTGGTTCTGGCTTTTTTTGTGGTTGTTTGAGCTTTTTAAAGCAGAACTATAAAAATGCTGTCTTGCTCCAATCTCTCAAACTGTTTTCCATGGGCATATGAGCTAGGCTTTTCTGTGACTTTTACTGTTGATTGGCATAACAGTCTCTTGTTGTCTACAGTGAGCTACTAATGAACCAACAAGGGATTAGGAGGAAAAGCCTGGCAAACATCCATGTGCTGCATCAGCTGAACTGGAGGAACTCTTCTGTCAGTCTCTATTTTGAGGCTGTAGATAAGTTTCCTTATAATATTTACAATAAATTCAACTTAATACAATGTTTAAACCTAAAGTCTGCAGGAAGTTTGACAGTTCTCCAATAATATGTAGCAAAAAAAGGCAGCAAAACACAAAATGTATTTGTAATTATTAATGATGTGTCTTCTCTGTTTGCTATCTGGGTGAAAATTTTACCATCTTGTGTCATAAATTTCTCACCCTGTCAGCATCCACATGTGGTATATCATAGAAACTATGAAACACAGGGATTGCAGTTATAGTAATATTTCAGAATATTAAGGGGCTGCATTACAGCCAGCAACATTTCTTATGAATAAGGTCTAAAAGTCAAGAATGATTAGGTATGGCAGCAGTACGTTAGGACTGGTCTTGAAATACGGCAAGTATTTTCTATGTGAGGATGTGGATCCATTAGAAATTTAAAGGAAAGACTGAAATAGTTGGAGTGGGAAGCTGGAATGATGATCTTTGTGGCAACATCTTAAGTGGATAAAGAGGAGCAAGGCAGCACTTAACAAAGACAAGATCACAATAGTTGAGGAGCAAAACCATGAAAGTCTGAATTCAAAGTTTAGTTTTTCTGTCAGGGAAAAACCACTAAATCTTAGAGCTGTTGCATTGAAGGCATTAGATATACATTAGGTTTTAAGTATAAAGGGAGAAATAAGTAAGAGGCAATACCCAGATTAAAAGGCTGAAGGACTGACATGGCTAAGAAATTTTCACTGAAACTACTCGTGTCATAAATGTTAGCTCACATGCTTACACCTTGGCAGAATAACACAGTCTCTTAAATATTGAATGTACTGGAGGTGTGGGTCATGTTGTACCAACAGGCCTAATGAACCGAGGTGAAATAAGCTGTTGGAGGCCTTCTACCACCTGTGATGTCCCACAGCTCCATGAGGCATTGAACATGAGCTATTTGAGGCCATGTGTCATTCAGAGTAAATTAAATCAGGTGCCATAAAGCACAATCCCTTGACATGCTGTGACTATCTCAAAAATTGAAATTAAGCTTGCTGCATTAGTTCTTCACTGTGGAAGATGCATAGGAGTTTTACAAATGACAGTTAATAGCTCTCTTGTAATTCTATGTGACAGGACTTTCTCTGTAGTTTGGAAAATGATCAGTAGGTTCTCCCAAGTGCAAACACTTGAAAAATCATTAATTTTCTTAGGAGAAAAATCCTTGCTAATAAAGAGTTAGCACAAACAAATCACAAGAAACAGCTGAGATTCAGCTGTGGAATTACACAGCCAAGTATTTTTCATTTTCAGTTTCCACTGAGAGTTTTAAAATATACTTGTCTGACATTTTTAAAACATTGGACATTTTTGAAGGTTTTTTCTTTTTAAGGACCTCTAGCAAAGATGGAGTTATCAGAATGGTAATGATGAGAAATTTTCTGTCTTCTAATGATGTATAGTTCAAGGTCCCCAGAAATATATACACACTACTATGTTGAGGGAGCCATATTTTCACTGCATGGAAAAGGATAAACTTGGAATATAACTCCATTTTAATGGCTCTAGAATACACATATATATTCAGAAAATTATCGTCAGGTGTACTTTCCAGCTGGAACTATATCTCAGTTGGCATGTAAGGATGTTTTCTGTCAGTCTTTGAAAAGCCTGCTTATGAATATTGTAGGACATAACTTTTTTCTATTTTAATCAATTTTGTAAAAGCACAGGATTTATGTATTGCCATTGATATACATCAAGTGTATATCTCTCAAGAGAGAGAAAAGGGGAGACTAAAGTGCAATAACACTTAGCTGCTGAGATAATAAAGTATTTGCATTTATGATACATCAAGATTTTCTGGTCCATTTGCTCCTCTGGAAAGAAGGAGTGGGTTTACCCCTTTGAAGATTAAAATAATATAAATTTCTTCTAAATATCTACACAGAATACGTATTTTAGTGATTTTATTGGATTTTGGAGTATTTAATCAAAGCTGTTCCTATTAAAAATAGGAGAAAAATATGTTGGAGGGACATCAGTTCTAAAGCAATCCTTAGATTGCTCTGTCTTTACATCATGATTTTTACTCTTAAAAGAAAATATTATTTTAAGCTGTTCTCAGTTAAAATCAAGAAATTGTATCTTCTTGGATTTTTTTCAGAGGTTTTGTTCTCAGACTTTATGTACGGCGTGGGACTCCCACTAGTGTTTTTTCATTCCATCTTTCTTTTGCAGTGCACAGACCTCCTGTTTGCACCCAGCTCTGCCAGTTAACTCTACCACTAATGGCCCCCCTCCAAGCCTTCCCCAAATCTGTCAGTGCATGAGTGCATCCCACATTGCTTTATGCAAAGCTATCAAGGTTAGCTCAGATCACTAATCTGAATGTTTTAAACAAAATCTAATGGATTTTAACTTATGCAGGCCAGACTCCCATAAACTATTTCAGTAGGTGGTAAGGAATATCAGAGGATAGTGATTGTTCTCATGGAAGCCATGATGAAAAGCTGGAAGTGGCTTAACGGCATACAGGTGAATATAACAGCATAAGAAAAGCAAGCATAAGGAAGAAATATAACCCTTACTGGGACTCTCATCTGTAGGCCAACTCATCATTTTTCAGTTTAAATTGATTGGGTCTTTTTTTAACATTAACATTTCATGATATATAGCATTAAGCAATAGCAGTAAGATTAATGATATCAAGTATCTTAGTCATAGTAATGTGAATGGAGTCATTGTGTTGTGGTTTATAGCTCCATCATAAGATATGAAGTGACCATGTAGATATCTTCCTAGCTCAAAATATAACTAGTGAATTCAGTTTAATGTCCTTACTCTCATGATAAAAAATAATGCTGCAAAATGCTTTGGTGAAAAGGAAACAGCATTAATAACACTTTCTAGATTGAAACCTTTTATTTGCAGTTACACATAAGAAAAATAAGGCTACGTGTTCTTGTGCATAAAACACCTATACTGCATGTAATTTGTTACTTAATATCTTTCCTCCCATTCCTATTTCCTGTATTCCTACTTGTGCACCTTTTTCAAGGTTAATTCTAGAATGTAATAAGGCATGGGTAGCTAGGCAAGAGAAAAAAATAAGGTTTCAATACTTGGAATTTTTAGCTTCATTCTTCTTGTCATGTTTTGATAAAACTATATAGGTAAACAAGAATCAGGGGTTTTTTTGTTTTGGTTTGGGGTTTTGTTTGTTTGTTTGTTTTGGTTTTGGTTTTGGTTTTGTTTTTTTTCTAATGGAAAGCAAAGGATAAAACAACAGACCATTTCACTGTTTGGGTAAGGTACTTGGAGGGAGAAATAACGTTATGCTTTTTGTAACTCTTCCTGTCAATAGAGTCAGCTCCATTTTTAAGCAGGTGAAGATCAGAGATAGCTTTATGCTATTTTGTGTTCTTACATGAGAAATATTGTTTTAGGTTTTACAAAGTTGTGCTAAAAAGCAATGACACAATGACAGAAGGTATATTAAACTGCATATTAGATTACCTATATGTATATTAAAAGGAGAAGAAAAAAGGAATTCTCACGACTGGTTCACAGCACTTGAGAAACCTGAGTTTAGTCACAGCTTTCTTGCAAAATCCTAGCCTTCCCTGGAGATTATCATTCTTACTGTGCTTTGTCATCCGTCTGTAAAACTGCAGTAATACTAATTCTTCCTTTCTTCTGTATTTCTCTGCTGTGTCTTGGAAGAAGGGTCATAATTAGTCATAGGTGCAGTAGACCTACGCCTCTGGAAAAAACTATTCACTCTGCTGTTACCTGAAGAGGCAGATCCCTGACACTCCATCTGTGTGTTTGTCCAGTCACTGACAGTCATGGTTTGCAGGGAAGTGGCACCCGTCTTCATTGCAGAACCACCACCATAAGCTCTGCTTTCCACTTTTCTGCTCTCAGTACAAAGTTCAACTGTCACAAAAGTAGTAAATATGGTGTTTTTTAAAAAGAGAGTTTTCATTTTATCATTTTCACCAGACCAGTATTAACAAAAGTTATTCATTAAAACGAGTATGTCCATTGAGGTGGTGATATTGCATGTACCCAAACACAACTTGTATCATTTTGGGTAAGGGCATACAGATTGCAGATGCTATGTTGCTGATGCTGATTTTAGTCCCAAACTGAAGGAAAGGTGGACTTACTTTTCTTAGATCTGTAGATAAGATTCTTTGGAGGTAAAAGACATTTAGCCTTGTTTGAAACAAAGATTGAACGAGAGAAAGAAGAATGTAAGGAGAAAGCTTGCACCAAATAAAGGCAAAGATACCCAAGGAAAAGCTGCCTGAAGAAATGAAACAAATACAATATTTAGGATGGAGTACTAAACCATAGATTTTATGACAGAAAAAGTTTAGGCAGCTTCAGGGAGTCCAATCTGGAGCAAAAATCACAGAACACTGGCATGTGAACATTACACTATGGATTTATCTATCCACCATACAAAAAAAGGTACCTTTATTATATCTGTTAGCCCCCTTATTACCACTTCATTCCCCTGTTTTCAGTAATGACAACATCCGTTATAATGCAAGTATACCTGGGGGATTAGAAGTTGCTGCCAGTTCTCATAGGACACAAAGAAATTTTTTTTTTTTTAATCTTACCTAAAGAAAGAAAAAATCAAGGACTTGGTAGTAATTGATTTCAACCGTGTGGGGGACAGTACTCTACCAAACAGGATTAAATTTGTTGCAATTGTTCCCCTGTTCATTTTTTGCTGCAACAGAGCCGCTGTTTTTCTATTGAAAATTTCTCCTTAGATGCTAAATTATTCAGGGATTCAAAGAGTAAATCCTTAACCATGCATATACTGCATGTGACAGTCAGTACTGCAGACTGTTGTAGATAGACCAGTGGCTGTTACTGGTATAAGATACCAGTTCAGTACTGTGGTCAGTATCTCTGTATTTAATTGTTAATGTTTTCCATGGAAAATAATTTGTTTAGCAAATATTACTGAAGTGAAAAACAATCAAAATGAATGAGCTTGCTTTTCCTTTTCCTGAATGTGTTCAAGGCCAGGCTGGATATGGCTTTGAACAACCTGGTCTAGTGGAAGCTGTCCCTGCCCATGGGGAGGGGGCTGAAACTAGATGATCTTTAATGTCCCTTACAAACCAAACCATTCTATGATTCTGTCTATAATTCTCAATCTGTTCTTTTTAATTTTTGTTTTCCAAATCAGCCCACAGAATAAGGCTTAAAGAATTTGAGACACTTCATTTTTTTAATTGCAAACAAATACTAAAACAAACAAACAAAAAAAGGCTTTCTAATGTGCTGATCTATGTAAAATGTTATGTACTACTTGACACATGCAACAGGTGGAATCCCATCGTACTGAAGCAACCGTTTCACTCGGAGAAACTCAGGGACAAGTTCAAGTCCGACACACCCTTCTCTCCAGCCCAGCAGGAGGCAGCCACAGCTGGGTGCGGTGAGGGGGCGCCCCGGCTGGCTGTCCGTGCACCCTCCGGACGGCGGCGGTTCCATCCCGAGCGCCGCTCCGGCCCCTCCCTGGGGCCGTGCCCCGCTCCCGGCGCGCCCTGTCCCGCGTTGCCCCGGCAACGGGCTCCGCGCCCGCCGCTGCCCCCGCCGCGCCTCAGCCCGGGAGCGCCGCCCGCCCGCCGGGATGAGCCGCCGGCGCTCCCGCCGCATCGTCGGTTTTTCCCGGGGCCATCTCCCGGCTGATCTCGGGGGTGGGTCCCGGGCGGCCGGCCCCCCGCTGCCCGCATGGCCGCCGGGCTGTGCCGGAGCCGGGCAGTGCCGCCAGGCCGGAGCGGATTCCCCCGCCTCTCCTGACTTCTGCTGGGGTAGCCGGGATGTACTCCCTGCCGCTCCCCTCCCACTCGCCCCCTTCCCTCGCAGGAGCCTTCCGCGCCTAGTTTAATGGCTTTGCTAAGAAAGCCAGGCAGAAGAGCACTTTCCTGAGTGGCGGTGGTCAGACTATGACCTAACTCACCATGAACTTGGAAGGGCTTGAAATGATAGCTGTGTTGATCGTGATTGTGCTTTTTGTAAAAGTGTTGGAACAGTTTGGGCTGATTGAAGCAGGTTTAGAAGGTAAGGGAGTACGTTTCAGTGGCTTGTGATTTTTCTGTTCTGGTTATTCTTGCAGTGGGGCAAAAGGCACCTGTAAAGTGGATGTGAGGCACTACCTCAGTCACCTCGAGAGCGACGCGCACATCAGTGGCTGTTTGTTGTGGATGTTAGAGTTGTGGTGGTTTAATTTTGCAGGAAAAGTAAACTACTATCCTGAAAACTGCCAGTATAAACTTAGATGTTAAACAAAGATCCTAAAGTCTGAATATCTCATTCCTGTTTGAAACCTGCAAATTTAAAGTAATAAAGTAACAAAAGCAGATTTCAGGATGTTCACGGGCAACTACAGTGATACTGCCTTAAAACTATCTTGTAATCTAGTCAAAATTGTTTTGGAATTTAGTCATGTTAACATCATCTGTACTAGGATTGTTATAAGACCAGGATATGTATTTTATAGTATTTAAAAACCTGTTGAATATTTAATTTACTGTTAACATTTTTAAATGTGCTTGAGGAAGAACTACGATACTGATTCAAAATAAGCAACTTCAACATACACTCAGAGCAATCAATTGCAAGTTTTATTGCAGGATGCTTGCTTTTCTTAGATCCCCTCCTTTATTTGCAATTTTGTTTTTTTTTTCATAAAGCAGCAAAAATGAAAACCAAGAAGCTTACTTTATTTTAAATATGCTTTTTTATATATGTGAAGGCTAGTGTAATGTTGATTATTTTGACCTTAGTTCTAAGAGTGCTGTTATTCTTACCATATGAAGTGTTAGTCGAAAAACCCACTGATTTGAGCATGGTTGATAATGTAATGATAGTCATTGCATCCCCGTGTTTTATTAGGTTCCAGTCTGAAATGGTCTGTTTCTCAAATATACTGAAGGAATATTGTATTCTCAAATCTTCCTGTCAGCTAGCATATGAGTACAGTGTATATACTTAGGTATATATGTGCTTATGTATATATTATATGTATATATACTTATTTATATACTTATGCCAGTGAAAAGAACTTTGTTTTCAGAGATTGTAGTTTCATGTGTTAACATGTAAGAATATGACCAAAATTTGCTCCTATGAAAAGGTCTAAAGTAATCCTGTTTATGTAACCCTTTCAAGAAAGGGTCTCTTCAAGTCATTTTAAATAAGGAAGTCACTCAACTGGTTCTCTGTGTTGCTGTCTTGCGTGGACTTGCTAGGTTTGATTACAGAATCTTAAAGCTGTGCAGGGATAACAAAAGTGTGTTATTAAGTGCATTTTTAGAAAGAATTTATGTTTATATTAGAGTACATTATATTGAATTTAAATGACAACAGATTCCTTTCAAATGTATGAACTTCTCCTTTTCTTTTTGTGCTATGTGCAGTTTTAAGTAGAAATGTCAATCAACTTGAGAAATGTTATGATAAAATTTATTTTCAGCATTAGAGGCTGCAGAGGTTGGGGAAGAAAAATCCCCATTTACTATTTAGGTGGCTCGTCATGTTTGGGTATGCTCTGTCAAGTTTGATTGCCACGTCTGGTTGGGTTCCCTGGTAAAATACATCACTTGGTTGTTGTCTGTGCTTGTTTTTATGGCTGGAGAAGCTGATAATGGAAAGACAACTCAAAACATAGTGAAGATGCCTGTAAGTGGGTGTAATATTTCTGTAAGAAGTAGGTTTCTTGTACAGCTGTTTGTTTTGCCTGCCTCGCTGGCCAAAAGTCTGGCTGTCTCTGTGTGCATAGAATCTTAAAGTTTCTTTTTATCGAGTGTAGGACAAGTTCCCCGCATGCCAGCTAGTGGAAACCACAGGAAGATGTATATGCCCCACTCCTCCATGATGCTCAACTTTTGTGAATGATGTAGAAGTTCCCATGTTACATGGGAATCAAGTAATAGATATAAACAATGTATGTTAATGGACCTTAGCTAAATTTCACAGACTGACTTTTTTTTTCCTCATAGTTCAGGAGCAGTGTTGATTTATTCCCTATATTTTTCTTAAACTTGAGATTTAAAAGTCTGAACTGATTACAACAGAAAAAAAAATTTATGCTTTTACATGGAAGTTGAAAAAATTGTATTATTTTAATAAGTATCTAGGCAATTCATTTCCACTCATGAATGAAGAGTGTTGTAAAATTGTGCAAATGTTGGAAAAATTTATAAATAGAATGTTAAGGAAAGAAGGGATTTCACAAATACGGTCAGACTATTCATGTGCCTTTCCAGAAACTAGTGAGGAAGTTGATCACAGCTTTTTGAAGATGTTGGGCTTTTAAGGGCATTTGTAGTTTTCTGGGTTTGGGTGGGCTATATCCCTGCCTTTTTTTTTTCCTTTTTTTCTTTTTTTCCCACGAAGGTTAATATATCCCAGTGAAATCTTTTTGCATGTTTCACACAAATTAAGAGTTTAGAGCATATAAAACACATCCTACATCTAGCTTGGAAGTCAGAGTTAGTAATAATCTGTAACACAGTGCACCCGATGCAGGGTGCTATATCTGAACTCTCTGAATCATTCTGAAGCTTTGGTAGAGTTTGAGGTTTCAGAATCCTATCGTGTCCCTATCATGATAGCAAAAGCCCAAAGGTAACTTATCATCCTTCCTACATCCTGTGGGTTGTCACAATTCTGAACTTTGTGAAACACTTCCACATTAGTTTGTAAGAATCAGGTGCGATTGATGTAAATCAAGAGCAAAATCTCATTTTCCTATGTTCAGTGTCATAATAACTGTTGTAAGTGTAAGTAATATTCTGCTTTCTTCAGAGTCTTCCATACACATTGTGTATAATAGTAGCATGCAATTACTTTCATTCTGTATGAAAATGATACTTTCAGAATAGATATTGTATATACTTGCTTATACTTGTACTACACTCAGATAACAGTGTGCTCGCTGTGCTTTTGCCTGATTGCCTTCAACTGCTGAGTGATTCTGTTGTTGTAGGAGGAAAATTTTCAAATAGATGTTTTTAATATTGTATGACAGCTCTGAAAGTGATAAGTAGCAGAATAGATTTATACACTTTTGTAGGTTGTGGGTCACAGAGACTTTACCTCTCATTAAATATTATTTTATAATGTATTGCACTTACTAAGATTGCAGTAGGCTTTCTGTGGTTTTGCCTAGTTGCCTTTAACTACTGAGTGGTTTTACTGTTGTTACAGAAGTATTTTCAAATAGATGTTTTTAATATTGTATGACAGCTCCTAATGTAATAAGTAGCAGTTTGCAGTAGTGGTTAGCACAGGCTTTGCCTCTAAGTTAAATATTTAATTTTTCATAAATCAAGCTACGTCCTCCTTGATAAATTTTACTGATTTTTTAAAACAGTAATTTATTAGGTGTAAAGAGTAACGTATTGATACCTAATCAGCAAAGTTTGTTCCTAGACATACCCAAACATCAATTTTAAATTATTTCTTCTTGTGTGGCAAGTTTGTCCAAAAGTAATTCACAAGTGAAATGAGATTCAAGAACTGATTAAGCTGTATATATGATGCGCTATCGTCTTAAGATTATACAGTATTCAGAATAATGATTTAGAAGATTTCAATATAGTTTTGCTACTTTTCTGAAAAGATTGTGATTTTTATATGTAAAGATCATATGAATTTGATGAAGATATGGAAGTTTTTTGTGTGAATACCTTCCTTATATGTCAGGGTAAATTTTCTGGGTAAATTGTTGGAGACAGTGAAGTTGAAGCATCATCAGATTAGCCCATTCCTAAGTTAAAATGGTTTTGTCCTAAACTTTCTTGGGAAACTTGGATAGCTTTTCAAAAGCTAAATCACTTATTAATTAAATAAACAGAAAAATAAACTCCTCTTCATCAAGGTGAGCATTCAAACCTCAAATATCATTAGGGATAAGGTTCAGAGAAGAAACCTGAATGATTTGACTGATAAAAAATGTTTACGTAGGAATACCTTGTTTGTTAGGAAATACTTTCATAGTGGTTAGTACCTCTAACAGGGAAAAAAAAAAAAAGGCATAGAAGTAGCCATATATATGACTCTAAAATGTGGATTATGTTTACCTCTATTGTTGGTATCTATCTAATATCCTTGTTTAGGAGCCCTGAGAATGGCCGTAGTAGAACTCCACAGCTAAAATTGTAATAACTGAGCTAAATTACTGAAACACTTGATTCCTTTTAAATATCAAAGCAGCTTTAATCCCAGTTTAATCATCTTGGCTATTAACAACTTCCTATTTATCAGATGGAAAACAGAGCAAAACCACTGACACATAGGTTGTGGTATTTACAGCTGCTTTTGACAAGGACTGGATATGACTGGAAACGTGGTGATAGTTACTTGTGGTTGCTCTGAAACTAGCAACCACTGAAGTTGTTTTGTCCTCCAGGCTTTGAACTGCTGAGAATTTCAACATTTCCACAGTGATATCCCTCTTCACGGTGTTCTTCAGGGATGGAAATGGAGTAGTATCACAGAATCACAGAATGGTTGGGTTGGAGGGGACCCCTGGAGACTGGTTCGTCCAACCCCCTGCTAAAGCGGGTTCACCTATAGCAAGTTGCATGGAATTACGCCCAGGCAGGCTTTGAATACCTCCAGTAAAGGAGTTTCCATAAACTCTCTGGGCAGCCTGTTCCAGTACTCTGTCAAGTTTTTCCTCAATATTCATTTCAGAAGATTCATAATGACTATCACTGCATCCTAGAAATAGCTTGTAATAAACATAGGGGCTTTTATGACATTTTTCTTAAGATCGGTCTGGATGTCAAAGAGAGTTATGCACAAAATTATCAAGTATGAAAGTAAGTGTGGACTGATATGTGAAATGATGAGGCAGAGCTGACAGTATGGAAAAGAAAAAGATGTGATAGAAATTTTACTACTAGTACTTTCAGGCATTGCTTAGAAATAATTTGTTCAATTAAGTCTTCATAGATTACAAGATGAATTAAAACAGCTGTTGAAACAACTGCTCATATATGAGTGAGTGGGTAGTAGATAGAAATCTTTAACACAGAACTCCAGTGAACTTTTTCTTGCTTAAGTAGCTCAAACAGCACTAACAAGTAATCTGTAAACACTGGTGTGTATTGCAGGTGATTTGGAATTTTGCACATATGAGCATCTTACCAGCTTGTGCATCCTGCATGACTGGTCAGCAGACCTGAATGAATAAGGAAAGCTCTTCCCATTTTTCGTACTTGAAGCTTTGATTAAATGGATAAAATTTTAAAAAACATAAGTAAGAAAAGAAACTTGCTAGCTGTGGGAATTTCTATTAGGTGTCTTCAGCCCTCAGGTGCCTGCTTTAAGCACTCTGTCATCTCTGAAACATCTTCTGAAGGCTAATCCATTCTTGCTGAAATATCTTCTAATGTTCCCAGGTCCGCGTCCCCTGAAGGGTGTCTTTTCCTAACACTTCTTGTCATACTCAATGATAATATACATGTCTAGTGCTTTACATTCATAGAGAGTAGGTAAATATTTTAACTGAAGGGGTACCAAAGAAATAGAGTCCTATACTCGGAGTTATCAATACAATACCTTTTACAACCTTACTAGTTTATAATTAACCTTAAAAAAAAATATTAGTTTCCTCTGTAAGTTTAATATATACTGTAATTCACTTGGTTATTTCCCTTTTTTCCATTTCTGTTACTCTCAAATTTATAACTGTTTGAGCTACTATACCACAGAAGGAAAATGAATTTTTAACTAAAGCTTCTCTCTAAGTTGCGAGCTTGTAACATTTTGGCTATCTGATGCATCTTCCTACAGAATTCCTAATTTTTTGTTACATTTTCTGACTAAGTCTCATTCATTCAGAATATTCCTCAGCTTCAGAACGTCAGTCTTTTTGGGACACTAAGGATATATAGATTTACATATATAAGATACACACACTTTGAATTCAGACTGCATCCATCTTCCTTAAATACAATGCAGAGATGTTCAGCTTTGAACCTTACTCTCTTCTGTTAGCTTCCAGTCCACTTTTTTCCTCATGTCTTTCTAGTTGAGGGATACTTAACATATATTTATCTCAATGTCTCTTTTATTAGAAAAGTGTAACTCCAAGTATTAGAAACTGTATTTCATGTGTTTTCAAGCTGGTGTCTCCCTAACATCACAGTTCACATGTACAGTTGTACTCTGTAAGTTAATTGGATCCCTCTGAAAACCCTTTCTAGGCTTCAGGATGTCCTTGCATTGTCGTGATTATGAGCTTTGCATTATTTTTAACTTATTTTGCTTGATGCGTTACATGTTCTCTGAGCAACATGCTGTGTTCTGCACTCCTCTGTAGGATTCCACGGTCTGATTCAGGTAGACTTGTGAGTCCAACATCACAATAATCACATAAAAAATGGCTTATTTCCAATTTTTCCCCCATGTTTTACCTTCTCATGCTCTCACTTACAGAGTAACACAGATTAGATGAATTTTTCTGGATTTTTTTAATTTGCTTGATTAGGTCAGTTAAATTTGCTTATTCATTTTAGTCCTATATGTTCTTATATCAAAGGCAAAAAATTAAGCGGCATAACTGAAAGTGTGCTACTTGGCCGTATTATTTAGGATTATAGTTTGTTTTTCTGGAATTATTTGCCAGAATTTATTAATAAACAATTGCAAATGTTTGAATATCTTCTTAAGGTTATAAAGAAGATCATGCGTTTTAGTTATTGCTATTTTGTTTGGGTATTTTTAATAGGAGAGTTATTCCTTTAGTTATCTGACCTATTTCTCTGGTGATTAATTGTTCAGTACCTGGTAGAAAGTTCAGTTCAGCCAGACTGAGTGCTGCCTAAATCTAATGAGGCAGATGATTTAATCTGGTACAACATCTCTGTTTTTCCTTTTTGCAGTAATTTTCCCCAGTGGTATCTCTAGAAGCTTTTTCTGATTGTAGTTCCCAGTCTTCATTTCTGATAGCCCATACTATCATTTTGTGTTAACACTAGAGAAGCAATAATATATAATGTTCTCCAGGCACTTTTTTTTTTTTTTTTTTTTTCGAATCAGTAGTCCAAAAAATATCCTTCTGCAAACAGACAAAACTTCGATCGTCCAGAGTGGGCTACAATGCAACAAATATTTTCTTATTGTTGATGATGTGAGATAATGAAAGAAAAGGATATTAGATCAGGTGAATGCACGTTTATTAATCAGATATTTATTTCCCAGTATCAAAGTTATTGCAGGAAATACTCATACTTTTACATAAAAGAAGTACAATTATAAATTTAACACTCATTACTAACAACAATTTCTAATGCAGAAAACTCCAAAAAAAATAAACCCATATATCTGAAGTGGAGGAGAAAAAGGGTTACCAGAGAAGTGAGTTGTTTAGGACATTAGGGAAGATATCTTTACTGGACATAAACATTATGATATTTTGATATCATTATAATACATAACACCAAATGTTGTAGATACATCAGAGCACACTCTTGTACTCTAGGGTCTACCCCTATATAGGGAACTTTGATAGGGAGGTGTCCACTCAGACCTGATTCGTCTTTTCTCTTTGCCTGTACTTCGAGTATCCAATTTAGATAAGTAGTTGTAACCAATACCTATACTTTATAATGCTTCAACTCATACATTAATATTGTGCCTATATTACAGTACTGTCAAACCGTGTTGTTGCCAGGGTTAGAATTTTCTTGAAAAACAGTCTGAATCCCCTAGGATATTGTGAGGACACATATTAAAACAAACTTATCCAACTTTACAAATATTTCAAAGCTAATGTAATACATTTCAAGGTTAATTGATACTATTATCTCCATTTAGAAAACCTTATGCCCTCTCTTTTATTAAAGATAATTATGCATGTGTGTGTGCTTATCTGCCATATGCATTAGGAGTATCTGAGTAGTTTTATCCATAACTTCCTTTAATACCTTGACAAGGTGAGACTGCATGTCCTGTCAGAGAGGCTCAGAAATGAACTTCTTCCTTCTCACCCTACTTTCCAGTGTCTTTTCAGAAGATCATATACATGGTATTTGTTGCTTATCAGACCCATTTTGTTGGAAAATACCTGCTTGAGGATTTCAAATGCCACTTACAATTTGATCTAGTTTTTTGGTAGTAGAAGCTCATACTCAATTAGCGTTTTTCTAACTGTGTCTCTACCAAGTGATGGTGTGGCTGTAGGTCATCAGAAAAGAGTTTCTGCTGGTGGAAGAAATCATCTACATACAGCCACTTCCTGCTCATGTCTGAGGAACTTTCAGAAACAACAGAACCAAGACACAGTCTGCCTAAGTTTCTCTGATGGTGACAGCCCGTGCTTAACTGTTGCACCTAAAAAGCAGGCAGACATTTATCTTGTAGTGCCTATAGAGTGAACCTGATATTTTTGGAAAAGCCCAAATTTCTGCAGATAATCCATAACACTCAAGTGCAGTGAACATTATATCCCTTGGAGAATAAGACCATATTCTGCTCTATGGGAGGGTGTAGTCTGTCTGCTTGGAAAGTAATCTGTCATCTGAGTAAAGCATTGACTATTTTTTCATTAGAAAACCTTTTTTTTTTTTTTCACACTGAATCAAATTTTATTTAGCCTTAGGATATAGATGTTAAATTTTGAAATTATATTAACGTGCCATCTGAGTTACCTCCTTTGAAGTATGAAAATTAAATTTGTATTTGCAAGACAGTAAGAGTACCTGCACTTCAAATATCAAGGTTGCCACTGAACACCTAGCAAGATCACAAGGATAGGAGGTGCATCAGAGATCTGCCTAGCTTCAGTTGTAACTTGCAGCTGGTGATAAAAGTTGTATACAGTTGATTTTTATAAATTTTTGATACATACAGAAATTAATATGTTCTTGCTGTACATTTTATTAAACATCAATATAAATTGCCTTAATTTCTTTACTATTCATGATCACAGTTCACATTCTGGCCAATTTTAGGGCTGGATAAGTAATCTGAGATGAATTATATTACCAGAATAGGAGTACTTGTTTTCAGAACTAAAGAGGTCTAACTGAAGGCAGAGTAGGGTGCTGAAATTGTTGTTTCGCAAGTTGACAACTGAGATATGACAAAATGTAGTGCTTTCGCTCACAATCAAAGTTGCTTGAATAGTTCAGTAATAACTAAAAAAAGGTCATTAAAATAGGAAGGTATTCGCAATCAGCTCAGATGCTGACCCATTCAATGAGTACATGACTCACCTAACCTTTGAGTTACAAATCTGTTAAAACTTACACTTTAAATGCTACTTATTTTTCTATTTACTTCCTTACCATTCACTTACAGGACTATTGTAAGAAGCTCACTTTCTGAGTGCTAGAATTTTTTGACTAAGCTAAAAATTGATAGACACAAAACATTTCTATTTAAAATCTTGCTGTAAAAACTCCAGCTAAAGGTTCATCACAACAGTCTTTTGACAACCCGACCCAGCATTTAATTGCTTTCAATGCCAGAGAAGTATCTGTTTTAGGCTTTTGTTGCTGTTTAGACTAAGATCTACCTATATAATACCTTTGCCTATTCTTTGCTAGATTTAACATGCTATGTAGCATCTAGTATCTTTAATCTTTGCAGATTAATTTTTAATCTCTGTTTAGGAATGTCACCTTTTTCTCTCAGAAGCTAAGTAAAAGTACTTTAGCACTTATACAATTTATTTTCCAGATTCAAAACAACTTTTGTGGTTCTTTTCTGAACCTTTTTCAGTTTTTCAGAACTGGTCTCAGACAGATCAGAAGTAAGAAGTAATATCTCCACCTTGCCCATATTTGATAATTTAACATTAATACAGCTTTAGCCCATCTTACATTTTCATGTAAAGCAGAGGTATTCACATTAATGATTCCACACAGAAATAAAGACAAGGGTGAATTCCTTTCTTTTTTGTTAGAGGAACTATTTGGTAATTTTATTTTTTCATTTGAAATAACCATATTATGTGACCTTCTATTGTGGTGCCTGATATGAATTAGTACAAGTGTACTCCTGTGGGTTGATTCATCTTAAATTAACCTACCATAAAAAAAGAAATAACATGGTGGATTAGGAGTGCTGCTTCAGAACTGTTCTGTTTGTTTCTGGAACTAACTTCTAGAAAAAATTTCTTGCAGTTACTTATCTTTGTGAATAAAGATGAGTATAAAGATGTATTTTTTTCATCTCTGGAGGATCTCCATTCCTGCCATTTTTATCTTTTTTTATTCCTTCTTAAAGATGAAGGAATTCCTTCTTTCTACTTATAAACCTGCAGTATCACAACTCTTAATTTACAGAGAGATATTTTTGCAATCAGGAAAAATGATAAAATGTAACTTTTCATTCAAAGATTTTTATTTTTCTAAAGTTCAGTAGTGATTGAAGTGATGAAGTACCAAATTCAATATTGATATATTTCCTATATTCACTAACATTTTTAGACATCACTTTGTTATGTGGATGCAAAGAATAAGTAACTATAGGATTGTAGTTCCAAGGACCGTGTTCAGCATCTTGTACTGTCAGTATCACTACTTGGATTAAAGCAGATTTCTTTTTTTTATTATTTCCTTGGGAGGAGAGGGCTTTTTCTATTATAATTGAAGAACAGTAATGAAACTATAGTTGTTTTTTTTTTTTTCTCATGGTATTATTTTCCGTTCCTTAAAATGTGATGGTCTCAGTAACCAAGTACATGGCTATTTAGGTCCAATTGAAGCTGATTACAGTTTTGACCTCAGCCTCTTTCTTGGAAGTGAGCTGTAATTGGCAACTGATTCAAAACCTTGAGCACTGCCCTTGCTGGGAAGATACAAGGTGAAAAACATCCCCACTCATCCATCAGATAGCTTGTCAGCATCAGGTCTTTTCTCAAATAATCACTGAAGGAAATGATTACCTCTCAACGAGTCAACCACCGGTTCAGCCTGACCTGGTTTGGACTCATCTATTTTTCAGCAGCAGACGTGGCTGTGAGTGGCTATCCTAGTGAATGGCAAAATTCAACAGGTAGTAAATCAATCTCATCTGTAGCTGTGTTTTGTGGTGCCATAATCTTAAGGACAGATCACTGTTATTGAGTCCTTGTGCTCATGGAAGAGATACATCTTTTCTAGTCCTGTGACATCTTGCTTTAAGAGAAGTGTGTGCAGTAGTGCCACAGAAATGAAAGAGTATGCTTTGATATTCCTCCATGATGTGATCTGTCAGGAGTTAAATCCTCATTATAAACACAAACATCTGCAGCATATATAAAAATGCTGGGATTTTCCTGGGTTGAGAGAAGCTGAGAGTGTTCTAATTGGAAAAGGTCTCCTAGAATCATAGAATGTTAAGGATTGGAAAGGGTCCTAAAGATCATCTAGTTCAACCCCTCCTGCAGTGGGCAGGGACACGTCCCGCTACACCAGGTTGTTTAAGGCCTTATCCCTCCTGACCCTGAACACTGCTAGGGTTGAGGCATCCACAGTCTCCCTGGACAACCTGTTCCGGTATCTTACCACTTCCACAGTAAAGAATTCTTCCTAATATCTAGCCTAAATTTCCCGTCTTTCAATTTGTACCCATTATTCCTTGTTCTTTCGCTACAGTTCCTTACCAGGAGTCCCTCTGTGGCTTCCCTGTAGGCCCCCTTCAGGCTGAACAGCCCCAACTTTCTCAGGCTCTCTTTGTTACGGAGGTGCTCCAGTCCTCTTACCAACTTTGTTGGTAAGCAAGTCTCTTCTGGACTTGCTCCAACAGTTCTGTATCATTCTTATGCTGGAGGCACCAGAACTGCATGCCTACGTGAAGATTGTACCATTATGCATCACTTAACACTGATAATGCAAAAGTCCATTCAGTCCTACCTTCCACTCTTGTCCACTTTACTTGTAGCACTCGAGAGTAAAACCTTTTTATTTTTTTCCTCACACTCTCATGGCATTTTGGGCTCATGACTACTAATGACTCCAGCGCCACTCTACATCCACCTGTAACTTTCATTTAAATTTCAGATTAACAACAACGCATTTGCACTTGTATTCAAGAATCAAGTCCTCTGAATTTCCATTTTTATGCCTCTATGACAGTCACTGGTGTCAAGAGCAGCAGAAAAGGGATATGATAATAATATAGAGTAAACAAACATAACACATCTTTTATGTACAAATATATATTTCTTTTATTATTTTACTATAAAAATCAATTTATTTAGGAAATTGAGGGCATCCATGGAGGGAAGATTGGTTGTTTTCACCTTTTGGCAACCAGCTTTCATTTCTCTGGGTGGGAATAACGTCAGATTCTTGGAAAACTGACATCTGTGCCCTTGGGTGTATGTGATTATTATTTCTTTTTCTTCTCCACAGCATCCCCCTTGAGCCTAAAGAGGAGTGATATTTTATTTGTATTATTTATTTTTATTAACTAATCATTACAAGTCCATTTCTTGAGGAATTAACTGGTTTTAATATATGAACTTTTTTCTCACCTATATTTTTTTTAATATAAATTTAGGAAACGTGTTGCAATGTAAATTTAGGAAGTATCTTCAGTTTATGATGTGACTTACTATTTGAGTCTTCCATGTCTCACCTTCACCAGTGTCCCGGTAGTATGACCCAGATGGAAACATTTAAGAGTTTCCTAGTGAAGGGCAGAAGGAGCTCTCTATACTATTGTTAGTACAATATTACTAAGTAAGATTGCTTCATTACTATTACTAGTGAGATTGTTTCCTGAAATTTCCTATGACTGGATTCCATCTTTCTTGGGACAGCTTTCAAATGCTGAAAGATCCTAAAACATCTAGGGGTATCAACGTCATAATAGCTTAACTGTTTTATAGAATCATAGAATCACTAAGATTAGAAAAAACTTCCAAGATTATTGAGTCCAGTCTTTTACCATACACTACCATATGAGTTAAGCTATAGTACTAAGTGCTATGTTCAGTCATTTCTCGGACACTTCCAGGGATGGTGACTCCATCACTTCCCTGCGCAGCCCATTCCAGTCCTTGACAGCCCTTTCAGTGAAGAAATTCCTCCTTATGGGGTTGTACTGCAGCATATTCTAAGGTAATGCTCTATGCCCTGCAGTGAATTTGTGTTCTGTCAATCACTTCAAAGAGGAAGGAAGGTTATTTAGCAGCAAATGGAAGGTAAAAGTAAGCATGTAAAAAGTTTTTTTTCCTGAAACATCTAAAGATGTAAATTGAGGTTCAGTTAGAAATCTTCCAAAGTGTAACAAGCAGATAGGTTTAGGGACACAGCTTTCTAAATCACTGTCCAGTATTAATCCATTAGCCTATGGCTGTCTGCTTGATGTGGCGAAATCATTAACTATATATATATAATGACATCCATATTCCATTTGGGAAAACTTTTATCTACATCCCAAATAGTTACATTTGTTATAATGACTTTGTATACTTACTGCTCAGAGCAACTAAGCAACTTGGAGATGAGATATGCCTTTGCAAATTCGATTCTCCTCTGAACCTTTTTTGTGGTTTATCATCTACTGCAATTTATGGATGTTTTGTTTAGATCTGTGGACATTAACGTTTTTCCTGTGCTTTCCTTTGAGATCCTAGCTCTATAGCGTCCATCTTGATGGTTTTTACCTTACATCACATCTGTTCTGGGTGTCCAGTTTAAACAACACTTCTGTAACCTGACTTAACAATTTTTAAATCCCACGGTCACTCACATTGGCTACAGCCTCACACTGGCTACAGCTTTTTGCAACACCACATGTGGTTCAAGCACAAATCATTCTCTCATACAGGGTTTAATTTATTTTTTACTGAGATGACCTCAGATGATTTTTATCTGCTGTACTTTTGCAGTCACAGTCACATGAATATGATCACTGAACATCTTAGAGAGGTATAATGGCCTTTTTGTTGATTCAGCCTGTGTTTACCTATAATGTTTATTTTGGGCAGTGATTGCCAAGAATCTGGCAATAATAGCTTAGTCACGGGAATACAACCTATAGTTTATCATCCAGGACCAAATGTCTGTAGAATGCACACTGGTGCTCATAGGCAGAACAGGTTTCCTTTCCACACACTGCTTGTCAGAATTGACTGGAGAAAGCATAACTTTCAAGCTACTCTAAGCAAGTATTTGGAAGGAGAGACAATTCAGTTGGGCTTTCAATGAACAAAACAATTATATTCAAAATTAATAGATATTTGGGTCACTCCAAAGAACCATTTTGGCTGGCAGCCTGTCTCTGATAGTGGTGTACAGACCTCAAAGAAGCAAAGTATGCTAGTCTTACTAATTCTCCAGGCTCATCTTAAGTTTTGGTGTGATATTTGCTGCTTTCCATTTGTCTGGTGTAAGAAACATGCTATAGACAGTATAGGTTTTGTAATTTTGTACTGGAGTTCCCAGTACATCATCAGCTAAAGGAATATAATCCTACTTGCTATAGTTTTCTACACCTCATTTTGTTTTGTGTTTTGTTATATTTGTTTTTGTTTTCTACACCTCATTTGTTTTTCTGTTTTGTTTTTTCTCATGTTTTTTACTGATGCTTCATCTGAATTCAGACTGTGCCTTCCTTGAATATGCAATCTCTATCTCGTCATGAAGTAGATGCTTCAGCATAGGATATTTTTTAACTTCTCCTGTCCTGAATTATTGTAACTACTGGTAATAATGTTCTCTTAAAATGTGCTATGTGTCCTTCTCTGTCAGTACAAAGCAACAGTAGAGGTAATAGCAGGAAAGCATGTTGCTGATGTGACAAACCAAAAGTGGAGATGAAACAAGTCCATCCATGCCATGAGGTCTTCCCTGGGGTCTCTGCATTCCCTTTCTCACAAATACCTTCTGCCATCCAGCAACAGTGCTGCAAATACCAGAATCAGTTCATTTACATGAGGCTAGCAAGTATCTTCTACTCCCTTCTCTCTGGACTGAATCTGCTGTAGTTATATTGTTGGACAGTATTTTAGAACAGCAGTGGTAGTGTTATTTGTTGTCGGTATTTACACTGGGATTAATTATTTTTTGTTGGAACAGCTCAGAACTGTTCTCCAAGGCAGAATCTGAGAGGAATTTATAACTGCCCACACTTTTCTAAGAGCAAAAAGGTATGCAGTTCTCATGTTGGCTTTTTGGAGTCTTTAGTACATCACCTGGGACTAAAGCAGCTGCAATAGTTCATTATTTCTGATAGGAAGTGTTTTCTTTATAACAGGAAAGAATACTGGTAGGTTGTCTCCAAAGGAATTTGTATCAGCAAATTCTGACATTGTGACTTCCAAACAAATTGTTAGGCACTGTTACAGGATCTTCTGTGCTCTTGCATGTAACAGTCATACACGTGGAAACTCTAGGGAAAACTTCTTCATTTTTTTTTTATGAGTACAACTCTTTAACTGGTTAGCCACTTTCTTTAAAGGCAGGGCTTTGAATTAAAGAAGTTAATAGAGCCAAACTGGAGATTCTGGGAAGATGATCTATGCAACAGGGTGGTCTTATGAGCAGCTCTGAATTAGTACCATCAATAAAAATAATAAAGCCTGGAAATCCCCTAGAATTTCATAGCTCTAAGCAACCTTTCTGACAAGCAAATACATCTCCACTGCTGTTCTGTTGCTGGCAGTTCTATTTCAGGAAGAAGGAATGTAAAGTGAAAATATGAACAGGCTACCAAAAGTTAATCAGAAACTAGTTATAACTTTGGACTTACTAGTGTGTCTTCAGAATTTAGCATTCTATTTGAGATCCCAACACATGTGACTGTTTTTTAAAGCTAATGAAGTCTTCATAGATGTCATAGTAAATTTTGACTTACTGCAAAAAGTACTCATAGGGGCTCCACTGTGTGCAGCAGTACTTTAATTCCAGTATATCTGTATAGAAGTAATTGCTCAGTCATTGCAAAAAAAAGGAGAGGTTTTTCCTGGTATGCTTTGCAAGGGATGTATAATGAATGATAAAGAGATTGCTTTATAAAGGAATTTCCTTTAGATCCTAACATGTAATTATCCATTACAGAAATTGAAGAGCAGTTTCTGGACTGCACATTTCAGTCCTCCTGTGTTACTCAACAGTCACAATTGGTTTTTAATTGCTAATTTTCTTCTGTCTTCTCTTGGAACAACCATTATATTTCTTCTCTCATCGTCATTAGAGCTTTTTTCTACCTTAAAGCACAGATGCATTTTTCACCAGTTTAATCTATCTGATAATTAGCACTTTTCTCATTTATACAGCTTTATGAAGATTCAGCAAGCTTGTACAGCAAAACAGGTTGTAACTTGTCTCTTATTTTCATGGTCATTGTAACTGAAAAGACATCTCTGGCTATCTAACCAGTTTTTTCAGTTGCCTGTATCATGGAGATTGGCTTCTTCCAAAAGTGATTTCTAAAGTGCAGCACAACTTGAGTTCTAAATAATACATTTAGTAGTTCCTTCAGGTAAAAATTTATATTTTGCACTTTTTGTATATAACTAAAACAATCAAAGCATTTTTTATTCTTTCCTAACTGCTTCTGTTTTGGGCTGCAGGAAATGTTGCTGTGTTCTCAGGAGCATTAATAGCATTGTTCTGAAGGTGGGAATTCCTTCAGTATTTGTTATTATCAGCCTGAAATTACTTCATATATCTGGAGAGGACAGTATGGAGAGAGAAAAGTAAGAAACTGGGAGGCAAAAAAGCAGACATTTCAGTCTTTTCTGCAGCTAATGGCACTCTGAATAAAAGCAAAATTAGGCAAAGTCCTTTGGTAAATTTCGCCTGATACTCAGTATATCTTAGGTTTATTTCACCACTGTGCCTTAATAGTGAGTCCAAATTTAAAACTAAAGTCACTATTAAAACCTTAAAACTAAGGTTGGAGATTACATCTGGAAGGAGAAAAGCATGTGATTTAATATGACAGCATAATATACTGCAATGTCAAAATGCATAGTAGGGAAAACGTATCATGCATCTTTCAACACAGAAAGATTTCTAGATATTATACATAATATTTTCCTTTGTTAATCTTATACATTCAATACTGATTTATAGGTAAACATATATTTCAGTGCAAATAAAATTTCTACTTATGATACTTCAGAGAGACCTTTTTTTATAAAACCATTCAAGATTCACTCGTGGAAAAAATTGATGTTCCAAATATTATAGACATTCTGTAGTTGTTTATATATTACTGGCTGCTAAAGCTGTTGAATAAAGTATTTGTCAAACTGAGACCTTCCTACAACAACTCCTAATGTTTACGATATGTATTTACTATTGGAGTGTCTGCATTTGCTAAATGAAACATATTTCATTAAGAGACAGAGTAAAGCTTGATTATAGTTCATGTCAGTTTGAGATTTTATTTTTTATTCCAGAAGTAATGTAGGTTACTATTTTTGAGCTATAGTCTGCAGTAGGAACAATTCTACTGAGTCTAGAAAAACTACTGAGTCTCAAGAGCCACTGAGTCATATAAAGAAAACCTGTATCATTTGTTGCTGATATGCAGTTCTCTGTGGGTTTTTTATGTGGGATATTTTACTCAATAATTCAGAAAGTGCAGCATAAGGCTTAACTCAGTGTATCTTTCATATGGGTTTAGATAAAGCTGAAGGAAATTGTAGAAAATTGGAAACATGCAAAGAAATTGAAGGGGTTTCTTTTATTTGAAGGAAGTTGCTGGTCTGGAAAGGATTGTCAACATTCACATGGAGGGAAAAGGAGGAAAGGAAAAGGTGACTAATGGAACACAGTGCTTGTACCCTTTTCAATTAGGAAGTTACAAATTTTAGAAAGAACTGAGCAAGATAATGCCTTGATGACAGGCTATCTGCTTTGCTATTTTTATGTGGTTTAGCAGGGAGCTCTCTATGCGTATGTACATAGATGGTCCCAACAAAAGGAACTCTTCGTTGTTTTCAGGCATATTTCAAGAAAAACAAATATTACCTCAGAAGGTGAGATTCTATCATGTTTTTTATATTTTCCTGAGGTTTTTCTGATTTAGATTAGTTTTTGAAGAAAAGCTGTCTAGAGGTCAATTTTATTTTTTAAATAATTTTATTATTATTAAAATCTGTATTTGGTCATCCAAATATGGGACCTGCAGTAAAATGCAGTAACAGAATGCATAACTATTTGTTGTTAGGTTTTGTTGTCTTTAATTTTGAAGATTTAAGTATGGAATTGAAGATTTTAACTTGGTGGTGAAGTAAACTTTATGTAATATTGTGTAACGGGTGCAACAGAAAACAAAGAAAATACAGGCAGGCATTGAAGGCAAAACACATGCTATTCAAATGCTTGCATAGGTTAATAACTAAGGCTTTAAAAGATTATCCCAACGATCAATGGTTTATAATTCAGGTTATTAAAACGTAGATGTTTTACTTTATCTTATTTTCTCTTTTTATTCAAAAGTGTGTGAAATCATGCGTGCATGTTTTTGCCTCCGTTTAAGGTTAGCAATAGATAAGGCATGTTCCACATGACTTAGTTAGGTTTAATTTAGTGGATTTTTTTCTGTGGTGTACCAATTTTCTGATACACAATTTTCCCTTAAAGATTTTGACACTATCCCCTCTTACTTGAATGTTGAATTCACTTTACAGAGACAATACCAAATACATATGTATGTGTTAGATATAAACTACAGCATTTGATATGTTGCATCTAGAATCCAATGACAGGAGTGAACATTTAGCGCTGCACATCCAGTTTTGGATTTGAGCCAAATGTTGATTATCTATTAATTAAATAAACCTGAACCTGAGTATCACATGGCACATGAAAAGGACTATTTTTAGATTCAGAGTCAGTCAACCTTAAGGTAGATTTAAAATTTGAGATAAGAGCTGCTAGAAAGCTGAACTGGAAGAATATTTTTAGTTGTACAAGATTGAGATTCTGCCATTTATAGAGAGCATTTTTTTACTAGGTTTTAATTTTTGTATTCTTTTACCTTTACCCATAAGAGAATCAAGTGAAGTATTTAGTAGGGTAGATGACTCAGAAAAATTTAGCCAAATATACAATTCTGTGCTGGACAAACTTTTCACAAATTGGATGGATGACTCAGATTTCCTTTTGCTCCTTTAAAAACTGATTCCGGATTTCACCCAATTTCCCTTTAGACCAACTGACTGATACGATTTTATTTCCCTTTTGTGATAATTGTGAAAGGGATGATTCTCACTCTCTTGGTGGTTTTCACTAACAAAATGAAAAGTGTTTAACTGGGAAAGCTGAGCTGTCTTTTATACCAACTTATCTGAAATACAGTGTAAACTTTTCTAGGTTGAATAACAAATTGAGAGCTGTGTAAGAAAAAAATTTTCTAGGAGATTAGACTGAAATAATGTTTCTTCCTTTAACAGCAATAACTAAAAATTATTAATCAGGAAAAAAAAGAGGAACAAACTTTTGATTTTTCAGAAATCAGTATCTTAACTCACTGGTAGCTTTTGTCTCATCTACCCCTGTGAGTCAGACTCTACCTTTGACCATGTACTTTTCTTCATGATGTATTTTCTCTAAAAGAACTTTAAGATTACTAAGTACCTTGTAAATGATAGAATACTGTGGACCGTGTAATGATTTTGCACTACAGAGATGCTGTGTACCCATTTTACTTGTGCTTGTATTTGGTCTACATCAAGAATTTCAGTTAGCTTCCAAGTGAAAAGAAAGCAAAACAAATAAAACATCCTGAGCCATGAAGTTTCAGCACCAGTCCAGGTAATATTGCCCAATTGGCAGGAAATGGACAATCTGTCATCTGTCAAGCTGCATTTTGTGACCAGCAATTCATTGTCAGCCATCTGTTTAAATCTTTTTCATATCCTGTGGTTATATTAATTTCATAGTTAATTTTAAAATACGCTAACAAAATGTTACTGACCTAATGTGCATTAGAGTAAATTAATAGATGGATCCATATTGTTCTTGGCTAGGAAGGTTTTACAAATGTGTCCTTGACCCACAGCATAGTTGACAGTGGTTAATTAGGCAGATCTATTAGGCAGAGAATCTCATTACAGAATATCCATGGAACTGAAATGACTAGCCTCTGCAGCTGTGTACCTAATAACTTTTTAGTGTATCTGGGTCAAATTTTAAAGAATACTTAGGTTATATCTGCATCATTGTCAACTGTTTATTTTTATGCACAATATTTTATCAGGCATCATGTCATTCAAACTTCATCTAAGCCAAAGTTTCTTAAAGCTCAAGAAAATTTGGTTCTGATGAACTTTACCTGGTCATTGGAATTAGGATGTTCAGAGGTTTGATCTGCTTTTAGGAATGTGATTATAACTGTGAGCCTAATTTTAAGCTCGTTTAGTTAAATTCTAAAACAATTTTATTTCTGGTAGCTATATTAATAAGTAATAAACAAATGACATTGCCATCCCAGCTGTTAACCTGGTACATGCACTGAAACTAGTGATCAGCTTTGCAGCATGTATTTCTGTGGGCAACAGCTGTAAGAAGCTCATGAGTCAAGAAAACAAGCCAAGTGCAAAATCCTTTATGAACATCTGACTGCTGCCTTAAAACAAATAATTGGGGTGTGCTTATTGACTGTCAGGAAGAAGAGAAAATATGCATGTATTCATGACTTGACTTTATGTCTAGTTTTGACTCTGCATTTCAATATAATATTGTACTTTTAAAGAAAAACAAAACCAAAAATAAACCCCACTCAGCAGTTGATGTTTATGCAATGTGTTCCTTACGGTGTATAGGAACTAAATCTTAAGAGTCAAAGATTAAAATGCATGACAGAATTCCGTGTGACATTTAAAAGCTAAACTTAACTCCAGATAATCCAAAGATCCTATAACTAAGGTAGATTAATGATTTTTGAAGTAGAAACAAGATCATAAACTCTTACAGGTAATTGTGAGGTCACTGTATTTTTTCACTATATCATTTAGGCATGTTGAAAAAGGTAGATTATAAACTCATAACTGTCTTAATTTTGGGGGGTAAGACATTACAAAGAGATCCGTAAGTTTTAATGAGTTTTTAATGTTTTACTGCTTCTGTGTATGCACATGGCCCATATTAACCATTAATTTGTAATTTTTCCCTGTGTCTGGATATACCAAGCACAAGCCAGTTATGAGTAAAGGATGGCAACCACAGTATTCTATTTTGAAGACAGAAATTGCAGCAAAGAAAGCCTTGAGGAATAGGGACCAACATTTCCATCCTGCCATTTCATGTTTCTAATAGTAAAGTACACACTTCTTCTATTAATATAGTTTGCAAGAGGGAAATAGTACTATTAAAAGTCCATAGTATTTTCTTAGTCATCCTTTAAAAAGAAAAAAAGAAGTTATGTTTTGGTTTTTTTTATTATTATTCAGTTACAATATTAGCATGATACTGCATTGAAGCTGAGGATTAAGCATAAATAGTAAAACTTCCGGAAGTCTTTGAGTTAGGAATATAATTTCCTTGCTTGACTCATCCCTGATCCTAATATATTTGTTGAATAGCCTGAATTTGCTGGATATGGGTAAAGAATGTAAGACTGAGTCATTTTCTTACCAGTGGCTGTCTTTTTTATGCACTACTCTAGACGCAGTGATCATTAATTTGGAGAAGCAAATATAGCAGTCCTCACAGGAGTTTCACCCGTCTCTTCCAGAGCTAGTGAAAGGTCACATACCTGGCAAGGTATATATTCTTTGGATGAGTCTGTCAGAAGAAACAAAATCGCACGGAGTATCAAGACATAGTCTTGGCAAGACAGATAGGCTGAATGTCCTGTTTAAATGCTGTTAAAATCAAGTGTCAAAAATCCTGTTTAAATCAAGTGTCATCCTCTCATGTGTGCATTCTGAAGCATGAAGTCGTACATTGAAACTCTGACTTGCTACTGATTCATCTGAACCATTTGTACAGCTTGCTTTCCCTGAAGGCATTAGTAGGGGAATTTATCCCTGAAAGTGTCTGTATTCTGGGATAAAACTGAAAATAGAACAATGTGATTTGTTTCCTCATTTCTCATTTCATACTTGAAATTTTAGCTGTGACATCTATATAGAAAACTGCCTTTCCTCAATTAGCTCTCAGGAAGTTACTATTTCTACTTTTGAAAAGAAGTTTACTTGACTTTTCAGATATTATCAAATTTTTCTGCTTTGTTCTCTTAAAGTCATCTCTCTGTTCTGTAACATCTACTCATATTGCAGTTGCCTGCTTTACTTGTCTCATCTTTTCCTGTGTTCATTCTGTATTGCTCTTTCTCCTCACTACTTCTTTTGTTCCATTCTCCAGACTTTAAAATTGCCCATGTGTTTGCAAATTCAAGTATTTTCACACCAAGCATTTTCTTTAGTTCAAAGAGGTAAGTATTCAAACTTCTAAATTCTGCTTGTTATATGCAGCTAGATATACCATTGGTCTTATCTCTTATATTTGCATTATTTGTACTCACCTGTAGCCTTTAGAATTACTAGTCTTAGTGCAGGAAATTTTTCATTCCACACAGTCTCTCCACCCACAATAGTTTGTGTCACTCGGGCTTTCAATTGTCAAGATTGCCTCCCAGTTGGCAAAGATAAACTTTTGCTTAAAGCTCGTTAGATGTTGCAAATGCTATCCTAGTGGCAAATATAGATAAATAAAATTAGCTAGCTAAGTGGCTGAACTCCAGTAGATGAACTATTGTTAATCAATCAAAATTGTTTGCAACTAGGGGACTTTTCAATAGAGTCTAAATCAAGGATATTGCTCCATTTATTGTGACCTTGATCTCTGCTTTGTTTTATTTTTTGTTTCCTGGATGTTAGTTACAAGTTAACGTTCACTTGTCCTTCTTCATACTATTGAAGAATTCATTCAAATCTGGTGGAATTTAGATGAAACATTGTGTTTATCTACTGATAAGTCAAAGCCACATATACTCTCTACTAAAAGTGTGTGTAGACACCAGTGCATATCTGAGTGCTTTGAAACCCCTCTAAGTTGCAATCACCTCCCAAGATTCAAATGTGACACCGTAATGTCCAGCATATACTAATTGCAAAGTCCCTTATGGGATTTTATGGTATTCTGGCGCTTTATTTTGCAGTTCAAGCTCCAAGAAGCTTGAACTTTCTGAGCATCCATTCTTTTTTCATGCACTTGTATAATTGTTAATGCTTTAAAAACAAAAAGGAAGTGCTGTTTTAATAGTATTGATTAGGGATTGATTTGTGACTTGTTTGTATAATATCAGTTGAAATTAGATTTTAATATTCTTGCTGAAATGATTCATAGTTATTTTTGGAATTTCTCATGGATGAGGAAGCCAAAGATTTTAAAACTTTATTAGACGTTGTTAGTCTGTCTCCTCCTTTGAAGGAACTTCTTTTGTACTTGCACTTTAGTGCAGTTATTTGACCTAAGAGATCTGGACTTCATTTGGTAAATAGCATCCTGGACTGATTTAGTTTTCTTTTGAGACCATTTCAGATCATTTAGTTGCTGCTAACTAGTTCTTTAAGTTCTAGTGTGATTTTCATGCTTTTCATTATTACATTTGATTGATCAGTTAAAAGTGTTTCCACCCTCTTGGCAGTTGTAGGATCTGATAGAGTACCTCATACACAGGTAAGTACAATACTGTTGCTAAGTGAAGCTGCAATGCCTGTATTTCCTTCTGAGGTCTTCCAGAAAGAACTTAACATGCAGATAGAAGAAGTAATTTAAGATGGTTTGTATTTTGGGTGAATGTGAAAACCAACCCGAAATGTCTTCCACCAAAAAACCGTAGAGGTAACTTTATGCTCCTGAAAGGGTTTCATTACGAGTCACTAAAAGCTTTTCATTTTATACTCAGTCAAAGCAAAAGATCTTTGGTTTGACTTTACAGTTTTTATATACTAGTTTAGTCCAGACCTTTCTGCCTTCTTTGCGCCACTAATAAGAATACCACCATAGCTGTTTAATTTGTTTTACTAGAAGTTTCAGATTAATTTAGGGCTGTCCCTACTGAAGCACAGAGATGCCAAACTGTCATGGTCTGTTCAGTAGATGTAAGAATGAGTGACTTTGAAATCCCTGAAGTAATGGAATTGCCGCATTATTTTAGTCCTCTGAGATAATTACACACATGATCCTTTTACACTGCTGTACCATCTCTTCCTCCTTAAGATGTCAGGGCTCACTTCAGCTCTCAACTGAACTATCCAAAGGCTTTAATTAGAGATGCCCTACAGTTACCAGATGTTATTTTCCTCTCCCTGCTATGAACAAGCACATTGTGACAGCTTGCTCTTTTAAATTTTTTCCAATTATTGACTGTTTCTTGTTTTCATCAGATCTTTTGCTTGCCCCTGCTGGACCTTGGCTTCTTCTCTTTATTTATGTGTGTACACTGTGGGTAAAGGCAATGTAAATAATAAAAATATGGGCTGAAAGTGATCTCATTTCTTTAAATATTGAAGCAGCTGACCACAAGTACTCAATGCTTCAGGAGCAGAACTTCCAGACCTACAGCTTTAGGATAGAAACTCTCTCCCAGATGAATGAAAAGCTTCACAAACTGACACATTCCATATAAATTTTTTACACAGAAGAACAACTGCTATTCAGCTTAAACCAATATATTGTAGAAAAAAAAGATTGACTTTTTTATATAACCTTTTGTCCTAGAAAAATGAGGCTGTAGCTAGGCTTGCAGTTCATCAAATGAGAGAATCATAGGACAGTTTTGGTTGGAAAGAGCCTCTTGCCCAACCTGCTGCTTGAAACTGGAGAAGCTTCTTCAAGTTGGTTGGGGCCTTGTTCAGTTAAGGTCTGAGTGTGTCCAGACTCCTCTGGACAGCCTGTCTCAGTGTCAGAGCAGCTTCATAATGGACAATTTTTTCCTTCCATGTGATCAGAATTTGCCTTGTTGCACCTTGTTTGTTGTTACTTGTCCTTTCTCAGCGTACTTCCAAGAAGAGCCTGCCTTCATCTTGTCTCCAACCACCCACTAGGCAATGGAAGGCATCAGTTACACTCTCCTTTACCTTTTCTGCTTCAGGCTGAAAAAGAGCAGTGCTTTCAGCTTCACCTTAGCTTGGAAACTTCCCACCTGGTTCCATTGTCCAGTGCATATCCAGTTTGCATTCAGTGGTCCCTATCTTCCCTCAGGTCTGCACATCTTTTGCCTTGAGCTGTACTTCACTTTGGCCCTGGCCTCAGGGACCTAAGAGGTTACTGAGCAGATGTGATCTGGGAAGACCAAGACAAAGAAGGTATTGAGTAACTCAGGCTTTCATCTCACAAGATTTTGGGATTACTACAAAGATCACTGTTATGGTCAGAAATTATAAAGATATAGCCAATTTGCTTTATGGGCATTAAATATTCTTTACAATACTCTTGTAAAGTGGAAGCAGAGTAAATTGCTTTGATCTGAACACAGAAAGCACAGAGAAAATATTTTGGATCAAGTGCTCCAACTGAAGTGGTATTTAGAAAGCTAGCCCTCTTTTTTTATAAGCAGTCTTGTTCATCATTAAATTTCCATTCAGCTTAATGGAGGAAGAATCAATACTTAGATGTGGTTCTCATGTGAAGATTTATGAATTCTACCATAGATTAAAAAACCCTAGCATATTTTTGTGTTTATCACCCCCATGCATTTTGCACTTACCTCTGCACTGCAGGAGGTAAGTTCCCACAAATACTGGAGTTTTGCAAATGAGTTTGTCGAAGGCTGTATCAAAAGGGTAAACCTGCACTGCATAAACAGGTCTGTACCACATGGGCCTTAAAGGTTGTGTTTTCAACATATTTGTGGGAACTCCTCTTTGTCAAAAAGTCATCAATTAGTTGTTTTGCCATAACTGTGTTGCACTGATTTGTGCCACCTGAGGGTCAGACTCTCACAAAACTCAGAAGGATTTTAGTTTCAAAAGGAGTTGTTTTATCAACTTGTGATTTTTGACAAAATTACACCAATCTCACTTTCGTTCCGTTCTTTCTGGAGATATTGTAATCCATGTAAAAACTGAAGGTGCAACAGGTATCACCACAGCAGATGGGTGAATATTTTTTTGATAATGTTGATAACTAAGTCCCCTACTGTTTGAGCCCCAGTCTGGGATTACCTGGTATCTATTGTCTTTGTGTTTTTTTAAACATTTTTAGTGTGTGTGAGCTACTGACCTCAGAGATGCAATTGCTGAGAGCTGGTATTTTCTGCAGGACAGAATAAGAGTAGCCACAAGCTGGTTGGGTTTCACAAAGTTAAATCTGCAGCATTAAGGGTCTCTCCTAAATCTTCCAGGTTCTTATAGGTAAAGAAAAGTAATTAGAGAAGTGAAAAAGACATCCTGAATAGAGGTGATTTTGACAGCTGAGAAATTTCCACATCTTTGTGTTCAGTTAAATATACTTCCCAGATC
The DNA here is from genome assembly GCF_003031625.1 of Empidonax traillii. NCBI lineage: Eukaryota > Metazoa > Chordata > Aves > Passeriformes > Tyrannidae > Empidonax > Empidonax traillii. Next base: position 156,301 of record NW_020956027.1, read on the forward strand.
ATAATTATTTTCCAACCATTTGAAAAATGCTTTAATCCCTGTGTTAAAAGATGCCATCTAATGTGTCTTTATCCTGCAGGTAAAAGTTTACTGACAGATTTTTCAAGGGTCACTTTACAATGTGCTTTACAATGTCACTTTACAAAAAGCTGCATCTGCTGTGTGAAATGACAGTGCTATATGGTTACTAAGCTGAACATCACACATTTTTACAGACAGCTTTCTACTAATTACTCCAACTAGATGTAATACAGCTATTCAAAAGCACACTCTGAGCTACAGTAGTATGCTTTGGACCAATGAAACTTGGTTGATATTAGTGAAAATGTCCAGTAAATCCAAAGCTCAGGTTGCATTGCTGTTTACTGAGTGGCTTACTGAAATGTTTATTATTTTATACATTGATTGAAGCTCTTACAGGTGAAATTTCACAAATTGAAAATTTAGAGAGTTATCATATGTTACCAGTCAAATCATTAGCAGTTATTACCTTTAGAGATTTTCTTCTCTTTTTGACATGTCCACTGCCAAAACATACCTGAATCCAAAGTACAGAATAGACCATGAAGCTATTTAAACATTTTCCTCCCCCAGGTTTCATAAAGTCTTACCTAATTTATATATAAATATGTATATATATAAAATTTATACTTTTGAACAAGATGTTATACCTATACTTGCAATGCACAGGGCAGTGTGTGCAGGGATGTTTGCATTCATCCTGGTAGCAGGAAAACTGTGCAGTGGTAATTAGCTTAGCCTGAGAGGAGAACAACCAACACTGAATGATTACACCTGTCAAAATGTAATCAGCTACAAGAATTGCAATGGCTTCTGTGACTTCTTTAGTAGCCTTTATCCAGCTGCATATAAATATTACTTAGAGAAAATGTCATTCAAATCATGCTGCTGACAAGGTCATTAGATCCTTCATATTATATTGCTTTGGAATTTCAGAGTAATCTTTCTTGGCTTATGATACCAGTGTACTACATTAAAAAAAAAAAAAAAAAAAAAAAAAAAAAAAAAAAAAAAAAAAAAAAAAAAAAAAAAAAAAAAAAAAAAAAAAAAAAAAAAAAAAAAAAAAAAAGACGGGGAGAAGGACAACTTTTAAAACTATCTAGTAGCAAGCTGTTAGAAAATGGATTTATAAAAGAATCAGATTGCGCTAGTGTATCATTCTGGAATAAACATCTAAATTTTATCTGTGTTAATGTAAAGTTCTATGATAGTGACAGCCATAGCAATTTTTTTAAGTCAAGTTTTTCACTTGCATCCTTCTTTTGCAGACTTCTGTTGATAGTATTTTAAAATTCAACCACATTTTCATCTGTATCAGCAAAATAGCAGAATTTTCTTAATACAACTTAATACAGTTTAATACAATTGGGGCCCTAGTTGCAACTGTACTGCTAAATATTTTGTAACAAAAATAAGTTAGAGAATAAAGGGAAGGATAAGAAACTTAGCCTCTTTCCAGGGATATGTTTGTGTAAAGACTCAGTTGTCCTAGGGACTCATTATGTTTGACTGTAGAAAAAATTCTCTATTATGAAAACTGAGCTTTTACACCTTCAGTTTTAAAGCCTTTCTTTTCCTAGGTGCTATGGACTTAAAGAGTGCCCTGGGTCTATATGCAATTTTATCATACCCACCCATTGCCCCTTCAGGCTCTTTTCTAGGTTAAATAAATCCACTAGTTTCAGTCTTTCCTGCTAGGACAAGCTTCCTAGTCTTTAAATCTTCTTCTAGTCTTAAATCTTCTTGCTGTATTCCAATCTTTCTTCAAGTTGTTGGCAACTTTCTTGAAACTAATATTACAGCTAAAATTGTATTAAAGCCTATTAGAAGGATCAGTTTATATATCTTGCACACAGACTATCCATCTCACTGCTTAAAGTGGATTTTAGGAAAAAAATTTGGAGAGTCGGCAATTACCAAAGTGTAAATTGATTTTTTTTTCATTAAATGAAAGGCTTTCTGACACATCAGATTCTTTCAGCTGTATTTTCTATGATTCTGATAACATATTTTGTACTTTTGTTAGCCAAAATTCCACCCAGTAATTGTAGTATTTATTGCCTACAGTCTGTAATTATGAAGTGTATTAAACATTCTTTTTCATCAAATAGTGTATATAGGGACATTAAATAAAAGATCAATGGAGTAAAAATAAATGAAGAATATGCTACCTTGATTTATTAAGCTGTTTTCCTTCTCTGAGAAGTGTGTTACAAAGGAGAATGAAGTGGCAACTATGAGTACTTTCCATAACCTTCCACATTTCCATAACCTTTCACATAACCAAGCACCAGACCCACATTTCCTTTCTTGTGCCATTATCAGATATTTCTTATGAAGAACAGGTCATCTCCGGCAATTAACTGGCATCATTTAAATATTAAGAACTCTTGCTGATGTTCACTTCAATGCTCAAAAGCAAATACCAGCTTAATTATCAGTGACCTGCCATTCCTTGAATGCCATCTGACAGGAAAAGGTATTAACAGGGAAATAAGTCCATTCAGACCATGAGTCTGACTTCACTATGTTTTATACAGGTGTAAAAAGCTTCTGTCATCCTGAGCACCTAATCCTAAACACCTCCATCTTTAACAGGGCCCACTTTTCATGGCACATACTTGTCCATGATCCCTGCTGAAGCTGGGGAACAGAGGGTGTTGAGTGAGGGAATAAATTTCAGTTAAGGAAGAAAAGAAAAAGTATTTGTTCCTTTGCCTTGCAAAGACAGATAGAATTGAAGTCACAGTTATACAAGCCTCTAAAATTGTCCTGAAAAGCAAGTAACTCATAAATATTCTACTCCCATATCACCACTGTATCATAAATTTCTCTTTATATTAAGTCTTTTCACTTGTTTTGTAATGTTTCCTGTAGAGCAGTTTTGCTTCTGAGTATACTAAATGACAAAGGAATGCATGCAGGGATAACTTACATTGGTAATCTTTGAAGAATGAATGACTGTATTTTGTTACATTCTTAAACAATTCTCTTTTATGCCTATATTTAACTTTTTTTCCTTGTGTCTAAGGAAGGATTTCTGGTAAGAAACCCCGACCATTGTCTTTCCAAATATTTATTTTTTCATCCACAGATCTTATATAAAGAATTTAAAATAAAGCTGAATTTTAGTAGAAAACACAGCACTTTAGTTATATTTTTAACTTGCATAAAAGTAGTGTGGGTAGAAAGGAATATAAACAAGTGTCTCCCTTGCCAAAAACCACTGAGCTTCAAATTTTAAAAGGCTTATCTACACTTTATTGAAAACATTACACTTCCTGTGTTTTATTTTCAGCTTCCACTATGTGCACCTGCCTAATGTTGCCAAACAAAATAATGAGACAGTATCTTTCAAAGCTGAATATTGTCCATGCTGTTAATAAAGATTGTAAAGGAAAATATTTGATCATGTTTTTCTAATGTACTAGGATGTCTGCATTTCCAAATTGCACCCATTTTCACTGCGAAATGTCCTTTTGATATTCAGCCACTGCTGAACAGCAGAGTAGTTAATATGTTTGGTATTTTTATAGATAATCTGAATGAGGTATCACTTTTGTAACAGTTCTAAGAAATAGTCATGGCAAGAAAACAGTACATGGCTCATCACTGATCACAAGACAAGGAAAAAATTCAGTTAAAGTGAACCTTGAAGTCAATGGCTTTGAATGAGGGTAGGTTTTCCTTAGAAATTAAAACGATTGAAGAGTAATTTCTCTGGAACTTTACTCTTTATAGCTTTTTAAACTCTCCAGTGCCTTTGTAGTCTTAACTTTTCTGTCATATATTTCCTTTCTGAAGTTGACTTGAATTTGAAAGCCCTGAATGATAACAAATTGTTTTGTCTTTTCATACAACTTTGGTGCTTTGATGGAGAGCAAAATGTTCTGGTTTTGTACTTAAGATTGACTTTAGGAGACCATGACTTCCAGGAACCCTGAGGCACATTTAAAAATGAATCTTACTCATTTTTGTGCAATTACAACTGTAAAATGTTTATTCTTTAGGCTATATATTAATTCATATCCCTCTGCAGTCGGGTGAGGACTTCGTAACCATGGCAATTTTGTCACATTATAATTTTAATTCTTTTTCTTTAGTAAAACAATTTAGCTAGCAAGTATTGGACTTGTTTTCTCTGTGCAGCCATGTGTTCAAAGTCAGAGGCTTTAGTATTTTCTTAGATTTATTATTCTTCTAATTAGAAGGAAACTTTCAAGATCTGGGAGAATGTGTTTTTAATATAGAATCACTAATTTATGGCAGTGCAAGGGCTGCTATATAGACAGCATTTATAGATAACACAGAAAAAACATGTAAACTGTAAGTATGCTCTTTATTGGTCTTGGCAGAGCTGTCCCTTGGAGCTTCAACAGAATAAATGAGTTACTGTTTGCCATCTTGCAGACAGGAAGCTGAAACATAGGAAAATGTACATATTGCCCTAAGCTAAACATATGGAGCCAAGGAATATTACAGAAAGTGATATATTTTAAAATATGTCATTTGAGAGGTGCTCATTTTAAAAGATTTTATATTTAGTCGTAACAGTGCAACATTTTCTACTGACTTTCACAGTTAGTTAAGAACAATTACAGCACCACAACAGAGATATGAATGAAAATGAGCCCTTCACCTGGCTTGAGGGAGAGAACTGCAGCTCCTTGTAATTGTTTTACAGCAGAGCAGGTGCATCTAATCCAGCTCTAGCTTTGCTCATTATTGCAATACAAAAGAATTGCATAAAACCAACATAACTTTTTCCACTTAAACGGATGCTTTCCAGCTCCTAGGTCTGAGGGAAGGTTGCCTGAGTTCTGACTGGTTTCCTGAGTCCTGGGCTGTCCTGCAGCCTGGCTCCTATCTCAGGTGTGAGGGAGGCTGGGAACCAGCACAGGTACAGGCAGTGCAGGCGTTGAGAGTCAGACCAATCTGTCTCAAAGGCTGAGGCAGCTACAAACAGCAAGAGCCAGCTCTCGATCTCCAGTGTTTAGCTACTAAATGCCTCTCAAAATACAAAATGCTTATTGTGCTAATAGTGATAAAGGACAGAGAGGCTTGCAAATGAAATGGGTTTGTTGCAATCTTAGATTTTAGAAGCATTTAAATAAATAAAAATACTTGCAGTTGCCCCTGTGAAAGTAGGTGGCACTGTCAATCCAACTCTAAATAGACACCTGTCCCTAACTAGAAATCTTATCATCTTCAGCACAGAAGCCAAGAACTGGAGGAAACTGAAAGCTGAACACTTTATATGTGCTCTGTGTATACCATTGTCCGTGGAAACAGTTTAACTTTTCTCTATCCTGTGACATAAACTCAGGACTCTGTTTCAGAGGTGATAGTTTTAGTATTTCTCATTAATCATGTTTGTTTCAAGTGTCCCTTGTTGTAGCTCCCAGGCTCAAGGAAGCTACTAAAGTTATTTCTTGAAAAGTTGAAATGAGATAAAGAGTAATCAATGCTGCAAGCGTATGCTCAAACCAAAATAATAGATACACCTAATTATATAAAAGTAGGCCTGTTTCTACATGGATGAACTGTGAGGTTTTCTTTTGATTTCAAATCATATGGAGTGCTGGAGAATGTTGTGGAAGTAATTATCTATGTTTTAATAGAATTTTTTTTTAAGCATAATTTTGTGAAGCTGCCATACTGCAGAAGTCAGTAGATTTTAAAACACAGCTTCCTCAGTTTACAAGTGTATGCAGTAAAATGAATGCTGAGATAGGAAAGGATGGGACTAAATGGCTTCTAAGTGCTGAAGTGCTACACAATCAGATAAAAAAGAGTTAAAACAAATGCTCTTGGGGAAGAGTTTCTCATTGTTGATGCCTTTTAGACTTGAAGACTTGGCAAACCCGCTGTGTAACTATGCCTGCTGCCTGGAAAATAGGTTTTTCTTTTTATTAGTCTAACTCAGGCTCTGATTTATTGACCCAGAGAGGATAAGGCAGCTTTAGCTCTTCCATTAACACGAGCTGAGGCCTACATCACACGATGTTGTGTGAATGCACAGCCTCATCCCATCCATCTGAGCTGCAACAACCTGCAGTCTTTGCCAGTAGTACCATAACTTTCTAAAAGGTATTTATGTCAGATATCTCCTTAATTCTTTGCCTTTCTCTTTGTTTCTTTGTGTTTTTTTTTTTAATGTTACACAGTCAAAAAGGCTAAAATCAAGGAAGGAAACGGGTATGTGTAATTAGCAAGAAACAATATTAATAACCTCATTATCTGTGATATACTAAGGAACATCAGAGAACAGATTAGGGGAAAATGCTGTAATTGCTTCTCTGAATCTTAAAAAGCCCACTATGAAAACATCAGAAATAAATAAATAAGTTGTTAGTTCAGTTACAAATTTGTTTAAACATCTCTGTGCATCAGAATAAATGCGTATAAACCAAGGCCTCTATAGTTACTAACCTTAGTATAATCTATCTCTACATGATTGTGGTGAAACTCAGCCAGCTTTTAGTGTACCAAGGTAACCCACTGACTGCCATGTACTTACCTACAGCTCATAAATTTCTCAGTCAGCTTTTTGTTTCTTGGGCTTTTTCCGTCAGAGGGAAAACAGTTTTCTGTCCCTTTGTAGGAAGCTGATATTTACTTTCCCTCAGTCTTCAGGGCTTCTCTGGTGGTTCGTTTATCACCAGCAGAATGAAGAACTGGTGTTACAGGCCACCGTCAAAGGCTTTTTTCTTAGTGGAAGGGATAATGTGTAATTTTGTTTCTTGGCTTCAAATAATGTAGTGGGAATAAAAGCTACTGCATCCAAATGGTTTTTCTTAGCTGCAACGTTAGAAGTCCATGTTTATCAGGATATTAAGCAAAGAACCCAGCTGGTTTGTCTTCAAAGATAAACTAGAGAAAAGCTCTCACTTTTAGCTCCCTGTTTTTCCTAGTTTAAATTTTTGAAAGTGTTCAGTCCAACTGGTGTTGAAAGATGGGAGATGTCAGAGAAAACCTAATGTCTGCATTGTATTGAGGGCAGAGGTGGAGAAAAATTCTGCAGCATGTTATTTCTTCACTTTTGATAACACATGTTAAAGAAAATGTACTGTAGAGTTATACAGTAGTAGAGCACTTCCAGGCTTTTCAGCCCAGACCTGTGGTAGTTCTGCAGTTCTGTTTGTTATCTTGCAGATAAGAAGGCAGAAACAAATGCAGACATGAATATAATAGCATTTAATGTTTTTTTCCTTCCTTGCAGTGCCAACACATAAGATAAAGTGAGCTTTACCCTGTGGGAACTTATCTTGAGTGACACAATGCTTTTTATCTGCCACACTATTATAAGTCTCCCATTATGTATTGCAAGCTTTTCTACTTTCTGCTCTTTGGTTTCTTTAAGCACTACACTTGATGTTTAACTTACTAAATTGTTATTCTGTGGAGTTAGCCAATGTAGCACATCTTGACAATAATGGAATTATACAATAAAACAGTTCAGAAGTTTCACACTGTGTCTCAACTATCTTGATTGCACTGGTGAGATCAGTGTAGTTGGGAGCCCTTGACACTTACATTCATGCTTCGTCGTGAAACAATCTGCACAGATCCCTTGGCTGCTGGCAGTGGATTCATTCATGGCTGATTTGGAGTGTACCTTGATAAGCTGACCACAAGCTCACAGTCTCTCACTGTGGTCTGCTAAGCCCTTCAAAACTTGTTTGAAGCCTCAAATGAACCTTACATAACTAGTGGGTGCTGGGGGATAGGAAATGCCAGGATGTCCCTTTATGCAGCATTCCAGTGAGTGCATTTCCCTGGGCAAGTGCTTGGCTCCTAGAAATGCAGGAGGAAAGCCCATCCTCAGTTACTGTCACTTTGTTCTCACCTTGAGCAATGTCCTAAGTATGAAGGAACAGACAGGATCTTAAAAGTATTTGGGATGCCTGCTGAAGCCTCAGCTCCTCACTGTTTTCCCCACTACTCCCCTTGGAAGTTTTAAGCTTTTAATTTTTAATGTTTGTAAGAACTGAATTTCCACTGAGAAGTTTGTGCTTTTATCCAAAAGGCACCCTGAGAACATATGATAAATAACACTTAGCAGCACGACAGCAAGCTTTCCCTCTTCTTTTTTTCAGTGTTCTTTAGTTACATTTCTTTCAGCATAGTCTTATTCTCTCCTCACAGGAATTTGAAATGGTTGCCATATCTCTTAATAAGATGAAGCTAATCAGTCACAACAGAAATCATTACGGAAAATGATAATGGCAAAAGCATTTATTTGAGTTCTTTCATTATGTCTGCTGGAATACTAATTTAAAACCCCTGAGTCTAACCCAGAACACAATACAATTCATGACTCCTCCTGCTTCATGCTGAGCTCAGACTTCAGGGACACAAAATGGTTTATTCAGCTTGAGGTGAAAGGTAGCATGGTAAATGTCACAAGGAGTAAAGATTGGTAAGACAATATCATCATATGTTTATTAGTTAGATGGTAGAGTAACTTTATACGTGGGTAGATGTAGCTGATTTAACCTGTCTTAGGTTGTTTCCGGTGGTGTGGCTATAAAGAGGGGTGCCATTTCTTTATAGGTGGATCCCAGATTGTTTATGTCTTTAGAGACATCATTAGTAAGTTGAGATTTCTTCGGTATCTGCTGGTGAAACACAAAACTTCTACTGCAAGACGTGCACTATACTTTTTTTTGGTATATGTAATCTACCACTTCTAACACATCTGGATGCCTGCCCTTGTGCTGCTGCTCTGAATGAGCAGATAATGATTAAAAAAAATCAAGTAAAAAAAAATCTGTGGAGAGGAGATGCAATCTCTTTGACCATGATGAAGTAGAGTTGAGGTAGACTCGCCACTGTTGTGTTCAGGAATCTGCACTCAGAAATAACCCAGTAGAAGAGAGAAAAATCTCTGAATTTCATGTAACAGCCTAAATTAGTTACTCAGCATTTCTCCTAGGTTGAAACTGAGTTCTCCATCTGAATCTATATGTTTTTCAATACAGTGGGAGAGAGGTAAAGCAAGTGATTGTGAACATGGTCACAATATCTCAATCACCCACCACAAAACCACCAAAAGAAGGGGGTTTATAAGAACCTCAGATAAAGGAGATAAACAGCTTGAATGACAACTTTAGTTTATTGTTTAATTTAATTGGTTAAGAATTATCTTCTTTTTTTCAGCCGATGTCAAAAAGGGGTTTTGCTACATTACAGTGACCAAGAGAAAATTGCCTGAAATTTTTTGGGAATGCTTGAGAAAGCATTCTTGATTAATAGAGATGAATAGGATAAATCTTTGTGGTTTTGATAAAGTACTGATCTAATACTTTGTCACCTTTATATTTGAAGTCCTGCTTCCTTGCAGTAAGAAATGAAAAAGTCCAGGAAGTTTGGAGGCTTAGACTTTGAAATCTCTTTTAAATTTGTTATTATTAACATATGAAAAATAAAATATCTGAAGTCAGTGTCTTGATAACTCGCAATGACAACATAAAACTGGAAAATGAGGAGAAAAAGATGGAATATATAATTTTTTGTTTGTTTTAATCATGTATATTTTTTTAACCATCAGTGATATCTTGGAATAAATAAGGTTTTATATTATGTATATATATATTTGTACAGAAAAAGCCCAGAGATTTCTTTCTACAACAGTATATTGGACAGTTGTTTCATTATGTTTTGTAAGCTACTTAATCCAAAGTAGAGTTTCATAAAACAGTCACAATTTTTAAATCACAATTTTTTTCTGCGTCTTATTTATGTTGTCATAAAATGAAGTGCATTGACCTCAAATAAAGCTCTCTAAGCTGCTTGAAAATATATTCTCTAGCTAGCAATTTCTTTTCATATTCTGTTCTTAAAGCTGATTCAATTTCTGTAATCCCAGACTATAACTAAATGTCTCCATGTACAACTGCTGAGATACTTCTTGGAGAAAACATGAGTTTGTAATCAGAACAAATAAATTATTCATATTTCTATACTTGGCTAAATAAATTGCTTGATAAACTGAACAAACTGAGTTGTGTTTCTTAGTAGATACAGAGATATTATTTGATATGGCTTGGGGAAAGAGTCTTTTATTATATACTGATTTGGTATAATTTTCATTTTATAGCTGAGCAAATTTTAAAATTAGCTTAGTATACTATATAATACTTCTTTATGAAAAGAAAAAATTATTTTCACACTATGGTTTTGGAACTGCTTTTGAAACCTCAATTCATACTGAGCAATAGTGGCCCAGTGGGACCACTTGATTAAGGACTACTTGGCTCAGAGCTCCAGACTTCTATTTATATCACAATTCAAATAGAAATTAAGTAGTCCAGTAAGTCCTAAAGATACTTGAAACTAGAAATGGTAGGAAAGTTATATTTGTTTGTTCTTTATTGACAAAATTCTTTGCCACTTCAGCTGAGGTAAAGAATCAAAGTGGATTTTGACAAGATCTTGCTGATCAGACAGGTGCTCACGTCTTATGTACATGCTAGGTAATATATTTTGTTAAATGGGCGTGAATTTCCAATGTTCTTAAATGTTTTCTTTACTCTGTTCACATTGGACTGTTGCACCACAAACCCTCTATGCTGTTACATTCATCATCCTTCATGCTTTGCCTTCCCTTAAGTGCAAATTAGTTCCTCAAGCAGAATGATAGGTTGGATTTGATGATCTTGGAGGTCTTTTCCAACCTAGTTGATTCTGTGATTCTGTGACTTCTCTACAACTGCATTCTGCACTTCAATTTTCTTCTATTATTCTAACTTTATTCTTTCTGTGCTGAATGGTAATCTGCCAAGAATTAATCTTGCAGTTGTCCTCTGTTTCTTCAAACTCCTGAAGAACCATGACTTAGAATTTTAAATTCTGTATTTCTGGACTGTTACAGTTCTGAGTTGAGCGCTGGGTCACATTACATTACAGAATGAAAAGAAAACTTTACAGTTCTACTTGGTGACCTGGGAAAAAAAAAAAATCAACACTGAGATACAAGTCAGGTATACCATGAATTCTGACAGCAGAAAACACATAGGATTCAAAAATAAAATTTGTGACAATTGTTTTAATAATGTAAAAATCAAGTAAAACCTCTTTTATGGCAGTGTAGTTTCAGACAGTAGCCTCTGCTATCAGATTACAGTGAAAAAAACAGGATCTACATTGTTCTAATACACACTGATATTGTCACACTGCTCACTGTGATGAATATTGTGAACTAGCAGTGGAAATTATTGTCTTTGATCTGTGAAATGGTCTTCAGGTCTGACATTGCACTGACCCTTTTTGCCTGGTGAACTTCAGAATGTTACATTTACCTCATGAGTTTCTGAGGAATTTTAGGCTCTACTTTTTGTGTTATTTCAAAATTTCAGTATCACACGCAAATCACTTGAGATGTGTACGTCTATGAACTGAAATGCCATGGCCTTTGATGGTGAAGTTTCATTTGTGTAATTCCAGTATTTTTTACTATTACTTTATTACTGTTACTAATTTTTTGGCCTCAGGATTACAGATATAACAATGAAAACAAATCACAGTGATGACAGATGGCTATTTAAGCGCCATAAAAGATCTTCCTTTTCATGTGATACTCTGTTTTCTACAAAATTTTCTGAATTTCCTCTACAAGGATTTGAATAAAGGAATAATTTCTTTGACCAGCAGAGAGCAGCAGTGATATACTTTGTAAGGACTTGAGTCAGCCCTTGCAAAATCCTATTACTGGTTTGAGGGACATTGTGTAGATAATCATGATCAAGTATTTATGGGAAAAATATGCTGAAATGAAAGAAATAGTGGGCAAAATATACCCCCTTTCAATTGAATTCTTTTATTGAACCTTTTAATTTAAAATACTTTATGTTTAATTTCTTATTTGTCTATATGAAAGTTACAAAGACTTATTACTTACCCTGAACTGTTTTTAAGTCACTCCTATTTGTATTAGGTGGTCTTTTTTTGCATTGATCTGAAAATTTTTTCACTGCTTTTGCTGGGCATACGTCTGTATTTTAATCTTATAGTAAAATTTTAGCCCCTTTAAATGTCAATAGGAGTTTTTTTCCACTGACTTCCATGAAGTCAGGGTTTCAGGATGTGTAACTAGAATATGTGTTCCCAATGCTAACAAGTACTCAATTCTGGGACATACTATATGTAGCTTCAAGTAAAAATCCTGTCAAGCATAAGAATGAATTTATACTTAGGAACAACATCACCCTGGCACCAAGTATTCTGCTGTTCAGATCTACCCATGCTGCACCAAGCTGAGGCTTCTCTGGGTAAGGGAGTCGTCATAGGTTCAAGTAGCTGAATTTTTAGGAACAGGAGGCCATAGAGAGAATTTCGGTTAGAAGGTGCTAGAAGCTTTTGCTGTTCTATGAAAAAGCCAGTGATAACCAACTCCAGGATGCACTTCCTACTCCTAGCCAATAGTATGCGCTTCTGTGATAACATATTTAAGAAGAGAGGAAGAGAAAGCTGGTGTCGATCTGTTTCAAAGGAGCTTGGATGGCAGCAGCACTTACCTGCTTACACTGAATCACCTCTGTTACTGCTTGTTACCTGAATAGGAAATTCTGAGGTCTAGACTAGAAATACTGCTTGAATTTAGGTTACTCTAGGCTTAGGCAATACTGGAGAGAAGGCATTACTAATTTTTCATATTCTTAACACAATGTGAATTGTACTAGCTCTCCCCCTTTTTTAGTGTTAACTTGTGTTAAGTTCTGTTTGCTTCAGTATTTATATTGCAAATCAGGAGCAGTGGTGTCACAGAAATTTTATAGAAGTCAATTTGGTCATGTTTATGAAGCACTGAGGTTCTATTATGATGAACTCTTTACAAGCTAATGAGAAAAACATTACTCTTTTTCTTCAGAACAGGTCTTGAATAGTTTGCAACAAATTAGTTGTGAGAGCACAGACTGGATAAATAGGGGGAAAGAAAATATTATATAGCTCTTCATTTAATGAGTACCATCCTTTCTGTAAATGTAATGAATAAAGGTCTTGCAGGAAAATAATGGAATCTTGTAATTAAAGATTGTATCAGCGCTCATATGCCCAAAGCACCTAGCTTAGAACCTAGAGTTCTATGGGAAATTTAATTCTGACACTTCATCACATGAATGCATGATCCTGCAACCTAAGTAGTATTCTTTTAACATATTTTTTTACTGCAGTGCATTTAAATTAGGAATGGAACAGGTTTCATTTTGATTAAATTATAATTGTTTCTGTTTATTTATTTCTATATAATTATTTGGAGGGTTATTAAAAAAATCACAAGAATCATTTTGTGAACCAGCTGTACATTAGTAGTATCTTCACATTTTGTTAAATATAAAGATATTTTTGTCATTACCATAACTATTGTCATGGCAGTATTTGTATTGAACAATAAATACACTGATAGAATGAGATATGGTCCTATATGGGGGGAGATTAGTGCCTTTACAAGTAGCAAGGGCAAACCATAGAAAAGGAGACATTTAAAATGGAGGTTAATAAGAAAAAAAAATGAGCTGCGTGGAAATGTCACGTTGATTCTGACAGTGGATTTCCTTTCATTTACCTAATTGTATTTCTAGATGGAGTTTTGTGCAGAAAGACTTAGCTATATAGAATGTAATGAAAAATAATTAACAAGGATGTTAAATATTGGATAAAGGAAGAAGAGTATGGTGGGTCACCAGACAGAGAATGAATGAGGGATTGGAAGCAGATAGTCCTAACCAGAAAGAGAGCTAACAGGGAAGGCTATTCTTCAGCATCTTTTGTAAACTTTCTATATGGTTTTGAAAGTACTTTCTTGGTCCTTCAAGCTTTGATTAATATTTTATTTCAAATTCAGAGTGTAAAAGTTAACTTAAAAGGGAAGATTAAATTAACACGCCAACATTTCCTACAGTCTGCCACTAGTGCAAAATTCTGCATGCAAATGTTTTTTTGCACACACCCAGTGTGATAAGAATAACAATGCAGATGAGGGGATGATTAAATATGAAACTGCATATTTTTACCTTATTTCTAAATTTTTGTGTTTCTCAGGCATTATTTAAACAAATAGGGCTGTTGCCTGTTTCATTTCAATTTCTGCCTTGCCAGGATATCCAAGCAGTGGGGTTGAGTGCTCCTGTCTGCCCCGGACAGGTTCTGTCTGCAGATCTTGCTACCCTGCACATCCCCTATCTGATTACTGTCTTGTGGAGACCTCACTAGTGTCTGCTTCATGCTGCTTTGAAGATCTGCTCTACCATTCAGGTGGAGTGATTTTGTAGTTATTTTTCTTGATTATTATTTTGACTTCTTGAGGAGGTGATAGCCAGAGAAAAGGCAATGGCTGTAAGCAGAGATTGCCTCAGCACTTCATGTGGATTTCTCAGTATGGATGAAATAATAAATTGTATAGGACCTAAAATGAACCTTCTCCACACCCAGTGTCAAGGGCTTGACTGCCCTGGACACCCATGTCTTTTACTTCTTTCTTTGCTTTTTCGCCTGGCTGGACACTTCTGAGGTTTATCCAGAAATGGAAATGTCAGGCTGCAGTAAGGTGGCATGTGCCTGCTCTCTGCTTGCAGATACTCTGAAGCAATGGAAACATCTCACTGAGTTCTCTGATGGGATTTTCATACCTTCTTTTGTTTTCATGACCTGAGAGATCCTTTTGATCTGAATACATATTTCAGCTTGATTTTAAAAAAACATATCTGGGTTCTGCTAAATGAAGTCTGTGAAAACTGCCCCCAGAGTCAGAAATTCTGTTATTTTGGGTCAAGGGTCAACATGTCATTTTGTTGTTGGACATTTTTGAAAGATGTTAGTGGCTTGTTTGTATCTGTTTTAGTCAAAGTGACATAAATCATCATTATCTTCATTGCCCATGCAAGAACAGTGTTTTACAGAGTTTTTCTAACATTAAGTGACATTTCTTTTTCAAATATATTCATAGAGAACTGTGTGGATAATCTTGGTAATATTATGCATCTACCTGTTGAAACGTTGCTTAGTTCATCACTATATTACTTTTTGTTGTATGTAATTATGTTAGATATAATTAATGGTAGATTGTATGTTTCTTATTAGTAGTATATTTTTTAGTAAATATAGCTAACAACTTAAGTAGACTGTTTGGAATTTTTGTACTCTCCATGGGGCTGCCCATAAATAAATACTGTTATTTTTAGATTCCATTTCACATATATGATGAGAAATATATAAAAGAATATAAAAAATATAAAAAAGAATACTGTAAATATTTTCCTTTTGAATAGCTTATACTTATTCTTTCTAATGCTCATACTTAATCTACCTTCACAAACTTACCTTGCAATTTGTTTTTATTTCATGTTTTAGTTCCTCCATGCAGCTCTTCATAACACAAAAGAATGAGCAAACCACCTTGATTTACTTTAATCTTTAGCCTATTAAATCTTGCACTTGAAGGTCAAATTTAAGCACAGGCAAATCTATGATTCTTTAATAAACTTTAATTCTACAAATAAAATGTGATTGAAACTAAATTGTAGTAGGATTTCATTTTAGGATTTCCTTCTTCTTCACCTGGCAAATATTGGTTGAAGGGAGGATAATGAGAATTTGAAGTTACTTGTTCCCCAGAGTAGAGGCATAGTTTTCATATGGCTTTGTTAGAATGTTACAAGAAGATTCCTGGTGGAAATAGTAAAACTGCGTGTTTATAGCAGGAAAATAAAAGGAAGTGAAGAGTAATAGGAATTATTAGCAGAATGGGGGAGCTTTCAGTGTAAAGCAAGATGAGAAAAAACACATCGCTTACTGTAATTAAGATTCAGGTAAGGGAAACATCCCTTCCAGATTTATATTTTTATGTCAAGAACTTATTTCTTTCTAGAAAATCTGAATGGAAAACTTAAGTTTCATAAAAAAAATTGGATGTAGTATATTGTGTGTTAAACCACAGAAGTGATAGTTCTAATTAGAAAGATGAGGAAAAAAACCCCGTCATTCTTGCTTTTCAAAGCAATTTCTGTATTACAGATAGGATATTGGAAGAAAGAATGCATTGAAGTGCAGAGAAGTTCAGAGAAGGCTTTGAAAAGCTTTTAAACATTTCTAACATAAATATCTAGGAATATTCTTGGGGCGAACTATTTATTTCCTAAAGTCATAGACATCAGGGGGAATCCACTAGACCAATACTGAATATTTCTGGAATGAAAATACTGAAAGCAATTTTAAAGAAATTTAACGATCACAATTTTACCAGAAACTTCCATGAAATGAAAGAAAGAAAAGGCTTTTCCCCTCTCTTACTCTTGCAGTCTAATGACCTTTATTTTATGGGTGATAATTTAGATGAAAATTGCAGGTGTTGCTCTAAAAAAGTCTTTTCCTTTGTGCTGTATGAAACAGATAAATCTGAGAGCCAACAGGTGTATCAGAGGATAGATTGGGGACACCTGCTCCCTAATTCATTATGGTTTCTTCTGGTTTGCACCTGGGCTGTGGGTTTGGTCTGGTGTCTTCGGTGACTCTGTCCCTCTCTGCAGTGGAGGGTCTGGCTTCAGTAAGGTACAGTGTTATACAGAAGTAGAACACATATCCAAGCAAGAAGGGTCCTTTAGTGTCAGAGGTAAGTGAAATTGGTAGATTTTTCAGTCTGTGGCTGGATCAGAGGTTAGCTGAGTGGCACAGGAAGTCATCATTTTTCTGGAAAATGAGTGAAATGGAATTTTTGCTGCAGACAAAAAGATGAGACTCTGCATCTCTCAAATCTAGTTGCTTAGCTAGTTAGGTGAGAGTGGGATGAGCTAAATCTCCCATGGGAAACAAAAGAAGTAATCTCTATCATACTTTTTAAAAGAGCAGCTTATATGCATTTGGTTCAGCTGTTTAGGCGCAGCTACCTTTATGGAATCCCTCTAGTGCCTTGAGCCCCAAGGAAAGGCAGGATTGGAAATATTTTTCTCTTTTGTGCTTGATGTTGGACTGTTCAGCTAGACTTTGACTCAGCTTGGTGAACCTATCTAATTGTTCAGTGAGATTCTCTGGATTTGTGTGAGTTGGTTTGGTGGATACAAAAGCAATTGATTTTATCTCAGGTCTCAAAATGCAGCAGATGCTGAATAGATGAGCAATGTGAGTTTGAAGACTTTGGCTTTAGAAGAACTATTCTCAGAAGTTTAATCTAGGGGAAGAATTTGGGTTATTGTGCCAGAGAAACCATTTGGTGAAAAGGAAGCAAAGCTAGCAATTAAAAAGCAAGTAATTTTAATGTGCTGATGGTGGAGCTGTGGGAGGGAAGAAGAATAACTTATTTTGCTGCAGCTGTATATATGTGAACTAGAAATACTTCAAGATTTGCATCTTCACTTGATTTTTGCAAGGAAGTTATTCTACTTTTTACTTTCTGAAGGTGAAACCTTAGGTCTCTTTAATGGTATGTACAAATCTAGATGTGTTGCTTCAATGTGGTAAAATATCTGAAAATTTGTTTACATGTTCAGGCTGCTCTAATTAAATTTAAATCTGCTTTTAAAAGGATTTAATTAGAGTAGAGCAAGTGTTCTGCAGATAGTTTAATATCTGCTTAAATTGTTTAAATCGCTTTGCTTAGTGTAAAAACTCAAGTTATAGACAGATTATGTCTTCTTAAATTGCCAGTTTCAGTTAAGATCTTATACAGAAGTGTGTCATATCTCTTCTTGTTACATTGTAATTGCCAAGCATTTCAAATACATTTTGTTACGTTATCAATTCTGTGTTATATGTGACTAGTCAGATGGAAGAATTAATTATATGCTGGATATTAAGAATTTATCATACGATGGCCTTGACATGTTTTATGTTAAAATTGTTTCAATCTTGTGTTCAAAACTGGATTTACACAGTGAAAAAGTTCTTAGAGATATTGTACATTGTGTCTAATGAGGAGTTAAAATTTATTTTGCTAGAAGAGTTATCAGATCAAAGGGCTAGAAAAAAGTGTACCTATTCCCCCTGTTCTTGCCAAGAAGTTGTGCAAGATTGGCTGTCAAGAGTGTAGCAAAGAGTTGGCAGTGGATCTGAGATGGACACCCAGTGTCAGAAAGAAGCAGCCTCAGAATTTCTGAGTTTGGCTGTTTAATTATATATGAAAAGTTTTGGATTTTTTTTCCCCAGTAAAAAAAGTTTGGTTTGTGAAGAACAAAGAGAAGACTTCTAGCTCGGATTAAAGGGGGGAAAAAGTAGACTATTTGTGATTAGAATGTCAGGGATGTTGCATCATATGCTGTGGTGTTTTAGTGTGAAGTTTTAGAATCCCATAAAAATGTCTTGCCTAGTGGCAAGATGCATCTAGCTGTCTGAAAACCTCAACATTCATAGCAAAAAGCAACAAGAATAATAGTGTTATGGAATATGCTTAGGCTGGTGTATTAATTTACACTATTCACTGCCTATTTTGAAAAAGTGGCACTATTCTTTCATGTCAGAAAAACCTAAAAGATGTTTATTTTCCTCTTTGGAAAAATTAGTTTGAGATTAGACCTTCTTCCCTTTTCAGGAATTCATGTATTGCAACTTAAGCAATTAGTCTGATACCTTGAAAGAATGATCAGTATTCTCACATTCTGCCAGGTTCATTACAGTTTGTTTGCCATTATTCTTCTTAGTCATTTAGCTAAACTGTTTCATGTTCTTGCAGGGATTGTTGTTGTTGTGTTCCCAGAACTATTTACTGAGGCTTTGGACCACCGTAGGGAAATATTTAACTATTTTAAAATTCGTAAAATATAAGTAGTTAAAAATTCTTATCATGTGTGTCAATGGCAGGTGTTGTGGTCCTGTAATCCTGGACTCAGGTGTGTAACTGTTATTGTCCTTCACAATTGAAGATTTCTCTGTTAATCACTCAGAAAGGAAATAAAATCCCCTTAATACTCATTGGAGTAAACACTGAGCAACACTACAGCTTAACTTTTGGAACTGTGCAGTGCCCTTAGGAAAAATCAAACAGTTCTGCTACATAATGCTTAGAAATACATACAGCTGTTACCTTGGAAGGTGTAAGACCATATACCTATTTGTAAAACTTTATATGAGGGCCATGGTGCACTTTCCTCTGGGCTCCCTGCCTTTCCCTGACTGAACTGGTATTCGAGCTACAGCTGTGTCTTTCTTCTGAATAAATCCACTTAATCTTCTTGGATAGCCACAGAGAGCCAAGAATAATCTTGCTCTTTAGATTTGACCTTTTGGTCAAATACACACATGCCCATCATTCATGAAAAAATAATGTCTACAGAAGCAATATAGTATTTTAAAATTTGAAAATGCAGAAATAAGAGTAGAAATAAATGGTTAGTACATTTGCAGAGACCTTAAAACTTCTTAATTTTTATTTTACCTTTTAATGAAGAATTATGAACTTGCTTGTGATGAAAAAATAGAGTCCTACGAAGACTTTATTGAGCTGAAAGCTGGAGAGGGACTTTTTTCAAGGATGTGTAGTGGTAGAACAAGGGATAATGGCTTTAAACTGAAAGATAGTAGATTTAGAATAGATATGTGGAAGAAATTCTTCACTATGAGGGTGGTGAGGCAGGAATAGGTAGCCCAGAAAAGCTATGGATGCCCCATCCCTGGAAGTATTCAAGGCCAATCTGGATAGAACTCTCATCAGCCTGGTCTAGTGGAAAGTGTCCCTGACCATGGCATGGGGATGGAACTAGATGGTCTTTAATGTCCATTCCAACCCAAACCATTCTGTGATTCTAGAGAAATAGTACAAAGCCTATGATTAAATGCAAACTTCCATTAGACTTGGGAGTCTGTTACCTCCATGATTTCTTTTTTGTCCAGTATTTAACCTAATGACTTTTCCTGTATACACGCCCAATTCCCAAGTGCAAAACCTGTGACTGTGATGGAAGAACTGATTTATTTAGTGAGTCCTTGTTTTTGTCATGTGAAAAGTGTGCTGCTCATCATTAAAACTGTTTCTTGATTTTAATTTCTTCTTGGCTGAAACTTGCTCTCAACGTGACCATAGAGCATACCTATATATACACACACATTATTTTTGTAATATATTATTATGAAAAATATATGTAAAGTTACAGTTTTGTGAATTTTTTCGTCAGTCAAATTGAACTTGAAGTCTGCTTTGCCACTGAAGTTGAAAAGAGGAATAGCAGTCCCCATGAAGAGCAGCATGATAAAAAATGAATAACTGTGGCAATGGCCTACTGATTCTTTTTTGAAGAGATCAAAAATGTATTGGAAAATGTAATATATTTCAATATATTTTTCTCCAGTATATTGAGCACAAAGCTTGGTTTCCCATGGGAAACCTGAAGAGCCTAGAATTTCTCTTTTATTACTCAGCTAGAAATGCAATTTCTTTAATGTGGAGAACAATACATACTTTATACTCTTCTTTTTGTAGTTGATTGGGTTTTTTTATGAAAAAGTTGGGATTTTCCCACCCTTCCTCAGTTCTTCCACTTTTCCTGAAGTAACCCTAGGACATAACTGTACTTTGTCCTTAGAACATCAGAAGTGTGTGGCTGGAGTCACTGTCAAGAAAAGCAGATAGGGTTCTTGTTTAGTTGCAAGGCTGATGGGCAGTACTTGCATAGATGAATATCAATAATAGCTATTTTTCAGAACCTTTCTAGCTCAAAATTCAACAATTTCCCTGGTTTATATGTTCTCCTTATGCTAGATTATTTGAATAGCTCACACAGTGGGTCAGTTCCCAGTACCTAACCCAAGTTTGCTTTACTATATGGTAAGCCAGTTACTTCTCATACTGCCTTAGATGTGGAAACCTTGTAATTGTTTATTCTTTTTGTAATACCATTTCAAATACTTGACTACAGCTCCCATATATGTTCACCCTTTTTCTCTCCCTAAGCCCTGTTCTTTCTCACAAATCACATTTTCTAAGCTTATTAATATTCTTGTCATACTCTCAGCTTGGCCTAATTTTACATGTGTCTTTATTTGACTAAAACTTGTCAGAGTAATCCAGTGGAGATTCTCCTGCAGCTCATCACGTTTGACAGAGCAGGGTCAGTTTTTACAATGCGTAGTTCAATCTGTTTATCAGAACCTTCCCTGCAGTACTGCTGCTTGGCCTTTTATTTCCCAGTCTGATTTCCTTAAAGGAGTAGTATGATACTGAAGGATTTTTAACCTTCTTCACTTAAAGTGTTAAGTATAAAACAGTCTTGGAGAAGATCTTTGGGTGAGACACTAGAGATTGTGAAGGAACTGATTTTTAAGAATATTTTTGTGTCCAAAACTATGAATAATATACTACTAAACATTTAATGTATAAATGTAAAAGTAAAAATAGATTACAAAGCAGAATAAACATTACATTGCCAATACTAAAAATATTGTGAGGGGAAAATCATTCCAAATAGTAGTAATAAATCCACTGGATTAATAAAGTTAGCTTTTATTTAATTTATTTTGATAATAATTCTCTTACATATATTTGCAAGCAATTCAAGTAAGAATATGTTTCAACATTGTGAACTTCTATTTATTTCACTTGTTTTTAGGGGATTATTTAGATATTGTCAGTGACTGTACTGACTCATTTCACTGTACATGCCAAAACTCCTCTCTGTCAGTCACATGCTTATATGAGCCCTTCGATCTGAACTCACCCTCTCTGCTGAATCTACTGTTCAAACATCTCTAAAATATGTCCTCTAGACTCTTCAATAGTCTTTTTAAATGTATAGTCAAAAAGGGAAGTTTTTTTTTTTATAACCAACTTATTCCAGCAGAGATAGTACTCTTATCTATATTTTAGCAGGACCTGTTGCAATAGCACAAGGGATAATGGTTTTAAACTGAAGGAGGGGTCAGTTTGAGTTAGAAATAAGAAAAAAGGTTACTTTTTACAATAAGAATGATGAAACACTGGAACAAGTTGCCCAGAGAGGTGGTAGATGCCTCATCCCTTGAAATATTCAATGTCAGGCTGGATGGGGCTCTGAGCAACCCAGTCTAGTTGATGTCCCTGCTCATTTCTGGGGAGGTTGGACTAAATGACCTTCAAAAGCTCCTTCCAACCCAAACTATTCTGTGACTATATAATTAGAATCCTAGAATATCTGATTCTATGCATTATATAAAATGCATAGAGTGACTTAAACTTGACAATAATTGCGTTTTTATTGTTTGCGCTGCAAGGAGCTCAGATATCCATGCCCTATGGATAAGGGTCGCCTCTCTCAGCCTCACCATTTACTAGTCTGTCCTTTACTAGTCCATCCTCTCCCCTCTGTTTCTGGACATATAATGTCACCACGTGTTCTGTGCTAGTTCTATTGTTCTATTCCTCTATTCCTTATCTGTTCATGTGCACAACCAGATCAGTAAACCCAAGAAAACTACTTCAGCATAGAAAGAGATTTTTCTTCTTCTCTTCCCTGCCACCCTTCCCCACCTCCTTTGTGTTGATGGTTAAATAAGTTTACAGTGCAATCAGGCAAGTACCAGAGCTATTAACAGAGAGCAGGTAGGATCACACAGGGAGGAGAGGGGGAGGAATGGCATTACCCTTCCTACAGCAGTGAACCACTTAATCGGCTCTTTTGCAGTGTAGAGACTAATTAGTGTCTTGAATTTACATGTCAAATTTGTCATGACAACTAAGCTAGGCAGTCTTAATATTATTCTATAGATCACTAGTGTATTTTCATTTTGTCTTATTTTTTACTTGACACATCTATTCCTGGGTAGAAGGAGAGAGGGTTTTGTATTTTAAAAGTTGCTTAACCCTTCAGAATAGTTTTTCAAAATACAGTGCCATGGAAGAAGATCAGATTAGAAAAATAAAGTCATAAACGAAGTAGAAGTTGGCTGTTTTCCCACTGTAGGAAATTTGGAGCTAGTAAAAAGATCATCTAAATTATGAAAATTTGATGAAAGCTTAAGTTAAAAAGGTTAGACTGAGATTACAGATATAACCTAACTGCAAGTGTTACCTGTCTTTTCCACAAGTGGATCCTAGTTTTCTCAATTACGTAAAATGTATCTTTTCTGCTTCTTGAAATAAAACTTGCAAGTATTTTTAACATTTACCACCCTTTTGTGAATGCATATTGAGTAGAAAATAATTTATCTTTCAGTCGTGGTTGTAGCTTTACTTTAATTTTGTGTTTGGGTATTAGAGGAGTTGATGTAAAAGATTCCTGTCACTGTGAATCCAGTCTCTGTGAGTGGCCTTGAGAGTGTTTAGGAAGGTGTGAAAGAACATAAAAATCATCTTACTGGCAGTTCCCCTGTATTCCAGTACCAAACAATTTGTATCTTGGGTACTTTTCAAGTCAAAAGATACCACCACAAGATACCATTTAATATGCCTGGAGGGTTTTTGTGTTTTTTTTCTTTTCGTGTTTGTCTTGTAACTTTTTAATCTGTATGACTGTCTCTTGGCAAGGGGTTCTACATCATAACTGTGTAATGCATGAAGAAGCACAACTTTATGTTTGTACTGAACTTTTTGCCAGTTTAGCATGGAAAACTTATAGTTTCACAGGCTTCAGTGCTCATCATGCATACTGAAAATGAGTGATTTATATCTGAAAAGTGTGTAGAAACATTTTAAATTAAAATTGCAGATGTTTTACTTGTCAAAGCTCCACATCAAACTTGTTGCCACCAAGTGTTCTCATGTTTTGATGTTGTTTCATTTATTTTTATATTTAAAAAAACCCCTAAATATGACTGCCAGTGAATCTTAAGTTTCCAATTCAGCCTGTTTTCCAGAAAGCACTGCACTTCAAACTTGTGGTAATCAGTACTTTTAAACAAAATGTTCCATCTCTAATCACAAGGAGTATAAATCCACTTTCAATTTCTGTTGAAATCTCTACCATAAATGGTTCTTGGCTCTGATAAGCATTGTAATCACGATCAGGAACTCTAAAGTTTAGGCATATTTTATTCCTTTGAAGGATGTATGAACAATCTGTTAACATTGGAAATGTAAGCTTGCTCTTTAGGGGGTTACAAACTGCCAGAGATATGATTCCTTTGAAATTGTGCTTAGAAGCCTTTATTCTGACAGGATTTATTTTACTTTTTTTTTTTTTCCTAGCAAACCCGCAAGATTTAAGGAAAAGACAGCAGTCCTTGGAGTCTTCAAAATTTTTTAATCGCTTAGATGCTGTTCAGATCAGAAAGAAATTAGTCTATTTCATGTTCTGAGAAAATGTCTAGAATTGTTTTGTTTGTTTTCTTACAAAGAATTTCTTTTCAAAAAATGCTTCTTACAGAAGCATTACAGACTGTGCAAGTCCACAGTAGCTAAAATAACTATATATACTGCAACTCTTCTTGGAAACTGAATTAAGAGTCTAGGAGTTGAATTCCTGTGTATTTCTTATTTCACTGAATATTCCAACTCTTGCTTTGAAGATACTCTGCAAAACATCTTTAGAGCTGCCCTTTAGGAAGGAAGGCTCATCTTTTGTGTCGTGACTGCATAATGTTTGAGTAACCAGCTGGCAAGTCGGATGTGACCTCTACTGTATTAATCTGCTTTTATAATACTTGTGCTATTTCCTTTTGTTTTCTACAAGTTTTTTAATCTGCGCACATTTCTCACCATGACTGAATTTTATGGGGTTATGTGCAGCAAAGTTAGAGGTGGGTAAGTTTGACCTACACAGGTGTGCTGGAAAAAAATCATTCCCATGGAATCTGTTATGCTGGAAAAATTGGTTTTGTGCCATTTCACTTGAGAAGTGAACTGTGACTGGGACTGTCTGTTGTAGCAGAACAGCTGCCCTGCTGTGACTGCTTTAGCAGTTCTTTGTCAGTGCTGCACACTGTACAGCTGCTAGAGCAAAACCATTTCGGTAGGTCGAGTATAACATCTAAGTTGTAAGCTCTTTGGACCAGGAGTCATGCCCACCTTCCTCTTCTTGTCTAAACGTATATTTTTTTTCCTCCTTGATAGTCCCTATAAACCTTTGAGTTACCTACTACTGCCAGCAATGTTCATAAGACCAAGGAGGGCTTCCTGCAAAAGCTGAGAACGTGAAACAGAGGAAGTAGCATCTTACAACACAGTCTGCTTATCGAAATACTTTTACCAGCAATGAAGAAATTGGAAACCCCAGTAAAAATTGGATCTTTACCCAAAATAACACATTTCATATCGCAACATTCTTAAATGTCGATGATGTCCTGTGGCTGTTTCTGTAGATTATTATTTTTATATAATTCTGTGCAAAACCAAGGCACTCCATACAGACATACTCCATGCAATAGCCACTCCACACATTTATTGCGACATTCAGGAAACTACTGAGAAGAAATAAATAGTGATGCTACCTGATTAACCCTTGAGGTTAATTCAAACTTCTTTACTCATGTGTCTTGACAGGGTTCTGTCAAGGATATCACCTGGTTCATTTAGGGTTTGGTTTTTTGTTTGTTTGTGGGTTTGTTTGTTTTTGTTTTAGGGTTTTGCTTGTTTATTTCTATTAAATAGTGTCTTTGATATTACAACCAACTACAGAAATATATGTACACAATTTAGGCTGCACCTTGAATATCTCTCAGAAACCTCACAACTGACACTTGGAAGTCATTAATCACCATAAAAGTTAAAGAAGGATTACTGGAATCTAACATACTGTACTGCAAGAACAATTTCTTTATCACCCCAGAAGAGGCCTTTGTACATGATTAGTGTTGCAGTGTTTAATGGGAAGAAGAAGAGAATACTCACTCCTGAGCAGAAATGTGAAGAGAAAATACTGAAGTGCTGAGCTAGAGTAGCTATTTTGGGTTCTTTAAGACCAGCTAAATTGATTGCAGCACTTGTTCTGGGAAGCCTCACTTAAGCAAAAGAATCAGAAAGGCAATGTGTGTGTCCTTTAGGTCAGGATTACTGTTTTGGCTAGAATACTGTCTGGGATTTTAGATTAAAGGAAACCAATTTTTTTATGCTGAATTAACATTATGTAATTCATTCTTCTGTTGACCCTGAGCTTGATTTATAATGTGATGTGTTAATTTGGGATGTAAAATAATAATTTATTGAAAAACTGATTTATCAAGTAATTCTTCTATTGTGACCCTAATTATTCAACTGTGATTAGTTAATAATAATTTTGTAGTAGCTTCTTTAATGTTGATATTTGATCACTCCTTATTTTGCAGAAAATCCTTGTAGACAAAACAGGTAATTAAAAAAGCCCCAAAAGTAAGTTCAAAAATTTAGAACAAGAAATTCAGTAGAATTCTAATCAACCACAAAGGTTTCATGCCTAAAAATTTTAACAAGGGAAAAAAAATGATACAAGACAAACTTCACTTTAGCCCTTTTGCACTTCTAAATAGGACATTTTAACCAATGTTGGGGATGTAGTAACATCAGATATACTACTACTCATGAGTTCTATAGTGTTATATGTAAAAATCTTGGAATTGATAACTAATTTTTATCAGTTATTTGAATAGTTGATATTCATCTGATTAATCTGAAATATTAAAGACTGTCTAAGGCTGGGGTTTTATTTTAGTTGCCTGTTTTTGTTCCTGTACCACTGTTTTATGGACTTATTTGAAGCATTCAAGAGATTAGCAGGGCATAATTTTTTGCGTTGCAGAAATATCCTGGTTTGACCTTATTCAGAGATTATTATGACTTCCTACTACACAGCTCAGTCCATAAAATTCCCCTTGCAAGTTTTGCATGCTTTATCTTCAGACTTGTTGACTTGACTACAGTAAGAACTCCTCAAGGTAAAAGATTTTTCCTTGTCCTAATTTTTTTTTTCAGCATATGATTACTTTTTTGTTTTTAGGTAAAAAACTAATCTCTCTAAAAAAGTTTGATTGTATAGCCATGTTCTTCCTCAACTTTCCCATAGTGAAATTTCTATAAAATTTTAATATTTTCTCCCTGATTATAAGCTCACTTAACTAATGAAAACATGTATGAACATGTATGAGTTTTTGTCAAGCTCATGCAAAATTGATGGTCTTGTAAGCTTTTTGAAATGATGCAATCAGAATAAACTCTTAGAAATATTTATTTTAAAAGTATTTATTCAAAAGCCATCTGAATTGTGTTTTATAGTAATACTGATGGAAGAAAAAAATCAACTTGTTTATCACAATCCATTGTTACTACTGTTGCAGTTACGTACAGATTGATGTGCTTATTTACTGGAATTTGCTCCTGGGTGGAAATCATCATCCTTGAATGTATTTGGCTTTCTCCTTTGTCATTCATTCTGTGTCATCCACTCTAATGTAGTTTGCTAGGATGAATGTCTATAACATGGGAGATCATAGACTCTGTGTGTGTGTATGGGGACTGAACTTGTGCAGCGTGACATTGCAGTGCCTCCAAATGCATTTGAATGTGGAAGCTGAAAATTGAAGTTAAAAAGAGGACAGAGGGAATGTGACTCTAGACTTCAGCTTTCAATTAGGAATTTATTTTTTCTGATTCTTCCTTTTTCCATGTGAAGTAATAGTGTCTATTAAAAATAGATCTAATTCTAGTAGCTCATGCTTCCCAATTTTGATTAACCATATGAAAACCTGTGAGGAAAAAGCACTTTTTTCTTGTTCCGCAGAATTAGATGTATGTAGCCACATCAGATTTTGTTTATGCTCTTGTTTGATTATAAAACAAGGGGAAAGAGAAGGAATTAAAAAACAATAAGAAAACCTCAGCTGGATATGAGTAGCCAGACTACATAAAAATATAAATATGAAATCGTGTTTTAAGAGCAAATTTAGAATTCTGTATTTTTTGTCTTTTCTTGTATGCTATCTTGCTGGCTTAATCTCTTTGGTATATTTTTTCTGCTTTTGTTTCTATGTTTTTCTTTTAATGCAATCCCTACCATGCCCTGTTCTAGTCTCCATTTCCTTAATATAGCTCTTCCCATTTTTGAATGCTTAATTTGCTAGTTAAATTGCTCCTTTTCTGTGATCATACATAAAATATTTGCATCCCTTTAAGGTTCCCAGTGGCCATTTCCTTAGTCTTTTCTTTAAGTGATCTGACTGGAATTCACTTACAGGGCTATTTCTTCCTCAGGGATAAAGTATCAACTTGTGCCTTGTGTGGGCCATCACATACTGAAAAATCTAACTAATTGCTTTGTCATCAGCCTGAAGAGTAGCTTAAAGCACCCTAATCAGTTGGAGGAGCAGTAGATATTGCAAAGTGATGTTTGTCTGTTAGTTACTTTTGAAGTCATTTTTATATCATTGTGAAGATTGTCTCTTATCATAGGAAGAATGAAAAAAATACTGGCTTTATCTCCCAGGATTTCCTTGCAGCATAATCCAGCATGTGCAACTTTATCTACCGATAAATTTGTTATAGATACCACAGTAGATATTGGCCTGGAGAATGAGCCTGTATCAAAAGACAGGTTGATGAACTTGTTCAAATATGGAATGTCTGGAAAGTACAGCAGGGAACAAATTACCGCAGAGGTAGAGTATTGGTCAAGATGGGCTTCAAATCTGAATGAAGATAGCAGCTGAAATTATAGCCTGGTAGGTATAGCTTTAACTATACAGTAGACACCACTGCTTCTACGTAGTGCAGCCTTCTTGGATAATGAGTCAACAACAGAAGGTAAGTGATAAATATTTTTCATGTATCTACATAAAATCTCAAATGTCTGTTCTAAAGTGTTGTCAACAGCTACTTTCCAACCATGAACCAAAGTACAATGGTCATTTGGTACAAAGGACTGGAGGCAAAGCGACTTTGACTTTAGTGAAATGCTTGATGCAAACAGACACACAAATAATACCTTACATATGTTTACATATGAAGAAAGATATTTTTCTTTATTTTGAGGAGAGATCAGTGGTTTTTTGCTTTCTAATTTTTCAGCTCTGATTTTTTTTTTTCTTTCCACATGAGCATATCAGTAGCTTTCCCATGTTGTCTTAACACTTTGGAAGAATGTACATAAATACTATGTAAGTGCTATTACTGTCTTTCTGGTTTACCATTTCTTTATTCTGAACCTCCTCTGCAACTGCTCCCCTGCCCCATATTGACACAGCAATATGTTGTGGCATTTTCTACCATTCCTGCTACAAATTCACTGCAGATTGTGTATATTTGCCAGCAACTCCCTGACTCCCCTGAATCTCCCAGAGACCTTCCCTTCTCTAGATGTTGTACGGAGGACTAACCTGGTCTGTTGTTAGAGCAGTCCTCTGTACCAGGGAAGGAGAGAGAACTCTCCAAAGCATACTTGCTTAAGTTACTTCACACCATTGGCCACTTGAATACCAGCCAAGACTGAATGTGATGCAGGTTACCTGCTGTTGTGTCACCTTGTGAACTCCTTCAGCCATGCCTGTGTCCCCTTAGAGGGACAGTGGGACAGTGAAAATGACTTGATTGAAGTCTCAAACCCTACCTGTGGGGTCCTGTCATGTGCTTACCACAGCAATGGCCAGTATCTGGCCCTTGCAACTGGAGAGTAGAAGTGCTTAAACTCAGTTTTCTGAAGGGATAGCTGTCTGAGAAAAGAAGCTGTCTTTTGAGATAGCAAATAAAGAAAAGTGATGTCCAGGATATGCATGATGAACTCAGACTGAATTAAGTATTTTCCCAAATTACTACAGATGAATGCAGATATTGGTATCTGCAGCTATAAAAATCTATGCTAGCATCAGTCTGAGAGAAGGAACATTATATAGGAAAGTGAGACCCTTTTACTGAAGCTTCCCTGACTTTTTTTAAAGTTGGCAGATATTGATGATGTTTTATGGTAGAACAGACTTTACTCATAACTGAGTACTTCAGAATCTGGAGGAAAAATGCCAAGGATACCTGTGAACTTCATCAGGCTATTATGAGCTATTGCATATTTTAATGACTTAAAAAAAAAAAAAAAAAAAAGAAAGCAATGAACATAGGAAGGGAAAGCAATTAATAGTTCTAACAAGCCACCTAAATGTTGCCTTATGGAAATATGTAAAAATCAGAAGATTAAGATCTCTGCATGTACTGATTAATAGCAAAACAAAGCAGGTTTTCTTCTCTAAATGCTATCTTTCTCATTTTTAAAGTACGTCCTAATTATTAATGAGAGTTGAGTTCTTACTTTTCCTTTCCCTTTATCATAAAAGAATACTCATATATTCATTCTGCCTCCCTGTTTATTATTCTATTTTTGGAACTTTCATATTTTCCTCCAGTGCAAGCTCTCAAATTTAACTGCTGTTTAGTAATGTGAAAAAGTTTTCATTTGCCCTTCACAACTCAGTGAGCTGTAAACACTGAAGTAATTGAGCCACCCACATCCTGGTCTGCAGGTGATATGAGTGATGTATTTTATTAGCACTTAATTAAATTGCAAATGTTATGCTAAGCTGTGAAATTGCTGACAAAAGTTGAATAACTGAATTAAATTACACCCTTGTTTAAAACCAATAAATAAAAATATTGTTGAGTAATCTGGAGAAAATATATTCTTCAACTCTTTTGAAGCAATTAACCTATGCTCTGCTGCTTTAAAAAAAATCCCTCAGCAAACATGTTGAAATTTGAGGCTGTTGCAACATTAATTTCACACCTAACAGTTTCTGATTATAATGATGAAGATTAAGTGGTTCTCATTCAATCTGTTCAATCTAGTAGTAAAGAGGTAATATACACTTGAAACAATTGCAAATTACTAAAATTAAATTTTGTTATTGCATTAAGGTTTGGGGAAGGGTTTTAAACTTGCAGTTTATGAAACCTTGATTCTGTTTCAGTTTGGGGATTATTGAATGATTTGACTTATTCCCATTTGCTTATTTGGATGTGTGCCTTAAAAAGTCTAATTATGCAAAAGCCATTTGATATGATTTTGTTTACAACTAACTGTTTCCGGTTAAAATGTATAGCTATCAGTAGCACATGCTGGCTACTGCAGAGAGTGCTACAGCCAACTGGAAAGAGAAAGAGTATTTGATGGGAAATGAGAGATAAGAGGGCTCCAACATCACATTTTTCATTGAGGGATAAAACAAAAAAATGTGGAAAAATACAAATTTTCCGGTTGTAAAATAAGAAGGAGTTAAAGACTGTGAGGGGAATTGGGTTACCTTCCAGAATTATTTTTATTTTCTAGGATTACAAACAAAAATGAGAACAAAACCCATGTCCCTTTCTAAGTGGAGTAGGGGGAATCAAACAGCTACTGCGACTGCCTTTATTCAGTTCTTCTAAGCTGAAAGCCTGCACTCAGTTTTAATAGGAAGCATTTCCAAATATAAAGCTAAACATTTTGGGATTGTTTCTCTTAAAGTAGGCTGATGCCCCACTGAACATAATTTTAAATTAAGATAATTTGTTTGGAGTTTTATCTTTTTTGCTAAAGCACTTTTTTAAGTTAAAAAAAAAAAGTTTTATTTGCATGCTTATTGCACAAAGCCAGTGTTCTATTTCTAAATGGTACTGAAAGTGAGGAAATTGAGGAAAGTGAGTCTTTAAGCTCATACTGCACTCTCTGGATAACTGGAATGAGTTTGTTGTTGTTTACATGCTCTGAATATTTGTGGGCTCACATGACTTGTAATTAATATTAATGAGGAATACTATGTGTTCTGCACACGTGCAAATGAAGGCCTAGAAACAACAACAACAAAAAGCGCTTTGTCTTTTAGCACTTCTGCAAACCAATTCCCTAATTCTGTCTGTATCTGGAGAAGAAAAAAATTTTGAAACTCCAAATATCTTTTAGAAGTGAAGTTTCAAATTGCAGTAGTGGGCCAATGTGTACTATATGGTGGATGGGAAGTCCCTCTTTTTCTAAGTGAAATTACTGTAATTACTATGTGGGTTCTTACGCTAACCATGAGATTTCTGGATATTGTTAAGAATAGCTCTGAAAAATACCAGATTGCACTGTTGATATACCCAAGAATCATAGTTTTTAAACAAGTACCAACGTGCGAAAGAAGCACAATTAATGTTGGCAGAAACAAGGTTTTAATTTGTTATTGTGGCTTAGTCACTCAAAGTAAGAAATATTTAATCTTCTTTTGTATCATTTTATACTGTTTTACAAAAGATTTCAATGAGGTTGCTATTGATAATAAATTTGCTTTTAAGTATTTCGTTTTTTGTGGCATTGTGAAACTGCAGTTGTATGATGTGGTATTTAGACAGTTTTCTAAATTAACTGAAATTGCAGGAGGAAAAAAATAAAGATCAGTGATATCTCTAATTCTGCAAGAGACCTGGGCCCATACAGATTAGTCTGTGCAAAACTCAGCTTCTAAACATGATGTGTGGGCTCTGCATTCCACCTTATACTAGGAGACCGTGGGGATAAGCAAGAGACACATATTTTTGTTTTGTTTTGTTTTGTTTTAATTGCATGCAGAATGTTCATGGACCTTACTTTTAGATCCATAGTGCTATCCATCAGATGCTTCAGAGTGATATTTAGAACATGAGAGAGTTCAAATTGAGATCTGGCATTTTTTCTATTTCAGGCTATAGATATATCCATAAAAATAATATAGTGCCCAGTTGTACAGTGTATGCTGTGGAGTCTCCTGCATCCCGCAGATGTTGACAGCTCTGCTATCCCGTCCCTTATTTGAGAAAATTAAAAATTGTATGATCTAGCTCAGTG
This sequence comes from Empidonax traillii, assembly GCF_003031625.1. NCBI lineage: Eukaryota > Metazoa > Chordata > Aves > Passeriformes > Tyrannidae > Empidonax > Empidonax traillii. The sequence continues at coordinate 188,943 of NW_020956027.1, forward strand.
GAAAATTTTAAACTTGATGGCTGCCAGGAAAGGGGTAACTCACTGCAGCCCAAATTGCCAGACTTGCTAGTCCAGAAAAAGAAAGATAGCAAAGACGTGGTACTGGTCTAGCAAACATGCCACTAAAATGGATGTTTAAATATTCCAGATTATCTATTTCTAAGGAATCCTCCTTAGTAAGATTGAACTGGCACCTCTTTATCATCTAAAAGGGTGAAGAGCACAAGAGAACAGCCTAGGCTTCTTTCCTCAGACCTTGCTAGAGCAGGCCAGAGCAGAGATAGATATTCTTACTCAAATTCTGTTAAGGACAAAGAAGAGATATTTGTCAGTTTAACAGATCCTGGGCTGGATTTGAAATGAAGTGGCAACGAAGTCTTCAAACTCATTAATTCTGATTTGATTACTGATTTCTTCTTTTTTATTTTTTCTTCTATTTTTGTTTTGTTTTGTTTGTTAATTAATAATTAGACTTAGATCAGCTAGCTTCACATAGATTGTTGAAAAACCTTTGGAGAGTAATAATTGTCAAGCTGTGTTGTCTTATTACAATGAAGGCAGTGGCAAACCAAAATATACTTCTTGTTTTCTGAATACATTTCTATAAGATTATATTTGTCATGCTACTGTGAGCAGTGGTTACAGCAACTATTATTAACTGTAGCTGTTAGTTGCTACTTAAATCAGTTGACTAGTCTGAAAATCTGTGTAAAATTCCTCCAAGAATTGTTTTGTTTAAATGCCAAGTCCTTAACTTACATTGTAATGGCTACTGTAGTACTGAAAAAGCTCATCTCAGAGTACAGGAGGAATCTTTCTAGAAGTGGTCGTAATTCTGGAAACCACATGTATAGCTGATTTGGTGATCATGTTTATTAACATCCTCAGAGATTATTCAAGCCAAACATACCATGAAGCAACCAGTAAGCATTTTGAAAATAAATTTGCATCTAAACTTCAGAGCCTAATATTTTCTTAGCTGGCTAACACCTTTTTCTGTAAGCTTATTCCCATTTTTGAAGTTACATTGAGACTAAAAGGAAAAGTTGAATAGTAGTAAAGCTTTTCAAGGAATTATCATTGTTCATGAGTTAATAAGAATTATTTAGCGTAACTCAAGGCTAGTAATAAAAAGGTTTTTGTGCATTCAAACAGACAGGGAACTCTGAAAATGACAAAATCCATTTTAACTATTGTGTGATAAAATAGGAAGTAGTAAGTGGGTTACAACCAAATCCATATGCTTTTAACAATTTTTTGTTGTTAAACTTACTTGTTGTTACTAAATCAGTTTTCTCAAAACCTGGTAACAGGACATGAGCAAAATAGAGGAGTGAAGACAGACTTGGGAAGTCGACTGGATGAATATTCATGTACAATTATGATTGCTTGTGAACAAAAGGGAGAGGTTTTCTGGAAAAAGGATGCAACACTATCACCAGCAAATCCTGCTCAACTTTAAAGAAAGGATTTTAAGTCATCTAGGATAGATAGAGTAAGAAATGTTGTACGTTTCAGATCTTTCAGTTTTGGAGTAGGGATAAAATAAAGGACTGGGGAAAACCTTGGGGAATAGATAACTTTCTATGAGTATGAACCTCTTCAATGCTTTCAGTAAAAATAGACGAATAGCTCTTTCAGTCACTGGCTTTGGATTTCCAAAACGTTCAGCCCTAAAGAATCATCTTGATCTTTACTGCTGTATTCATTCGCAGTGACATCCAAGTTCACACTCCAGGTAAAAAAAAACTAATCATGAACTACTGATTGCAGAATCTTTAAATATTTGCTCTGCTATTTAAAGAAAAGGTTTCTTCTTTATATTTCTCTCTCTGAGGTAACTACTTTCAAGGTTCTACTTCTTAGCTTTCACTTTGTTAAGGACCTTGATACTTCAGTAAGCTGTTTTCCATAGGCAAGTCACATCTGCTATTTAATCAGTTACAGAACAACAGCCAGAAATTACAACTCTTCTTTCAGTTACCTTTTTAGCATATGTGCTGTTTATCCTATATAGGTTCAAGAAATAGAAAACTTGAAGCAGAGTTTGTTTAAATATTACATCTGGGATAAGTGCTTACCTTCAGACTTGAGACTCTCTAGGAAAGTGATATCCTAGGTTATCTTTAAAGGTTATCATAAAGTCTGTGTTGAAATTTTATTAACTGTAATTTTAAAATTTTTTTTCTGTGGAAACATATTCCTCTCCTAACACAGTCATCATTCTTCACGCGCCTTTTGTTGACTGTAACAAGACTCTTAGGAACATGTAATCAGATAAAGTCAATAAGCTCTGCTTGAAGGTTTGCTGTTATGCGTTGGCAGAATGCTAATTTATTTATCTGGGTCTATGTCTAAACACCAAACATAGGCTGTATATTTCTCTGACTTGGAAAACATAGAACTTGCATGGGGTCAGATGGTGAATTGGCAACCTGATGCACCCATATAGAGGCAAAAGGAAAGAAGGGAAGCAGAAGAGTTCAAGTGGACTGGATTGCAGATCCCTGAACTCCTGAACTGCTCCAGGGATAACTATGTATTGTACCTTACATCTAATCTTCTTGAAAAAATTATTTGCTGATGTCATGTCATTAGTAAGTGACAGAAAGTGAAGTGCATAAACCTACAAATACCAAGCAAAGGAGATTATCCTCTGCTTTGGTTAACCATTACTATTTTAAAATAGTAATATGCTCTGAATGTGATTAGTTGCCTGCCCTGCTGTTTTACAGCCATCCAAGAAACAAAACCTCCATCTGAAATATCTGGGGGGGTGGTGGGGGGGGAAGGGAAATAAATAACTACAGAAAAATAAGTTCTTTTAACACAGTCTTCTTTTGTGGCCTGGCCTTTTGTTTTTGTCAGGAACTAAGGTTTTTTCCATCAATGAAATACTGTGTATTCCAGTTTTGATGTTTTTCCAAAACATAGATCAATAAGATCTGCTGAGGATTACTGAGGCTCCATCTGTTCTCACCATGAATAGGAAATAGTACAGATGATAGCGAGCAGATGTATCACGCCTATTACAATGGTGCTCAAAACCACTGTAGTATTGGATTGAAAAGGCAGAACCATTTTAGTTCAATACAACTTTCTCCTGTCTTTGCCAGGCTCTATGTATGTGTCTTACAGTCAGACATCTCAAAATCATTTTACTTTTCTTTTAAAATCTCCAAAGTGTGTTGTGGGGTGGTTTTTTTTTTGTTTGTTTGTTTTTGGGATTTTTTTTTTTGTTTGTTTGTTTGGTTGGTTTTTTTTCTTTTAACTTGAAATTAGCGTTGTTCATAGCCCAGACAGATTGCAGTTTCACATCCAGTCCAGAACAACATATAATATTTTAACAACTTAATGTCCATGAACTTACAGCTACACTTTTTGTTTTCTGATCTAATTCAGGGGCATTTAGTACTTTTTTTTTTTTTTTTTTTAAGAGCAGAAAGGAAGACAGATACTAACCAGGTATACTAAAAATTTGCATGTCAGTGTGGTGGGGGTCCTGAAAGGGATTCTTGCTTTACCTTGAGAGCAGGAAGGGTTTGAAAGCAGATCTCTCCCCCTGAGGTGACCTAGGCTCCAGCAATAGAGACAGAAGAGAGCTAGGGTCCACCCTAATTTAAGAAATGTAGTACCACAATCTCTGTGAGAGTGGGTTCTTTTGCAAAAGTTTAAAAGCACCATTAGGCACTTTAATTACATGATATATATATATTATTTTTGTTTGGTTTTACATTTAGTACTCAAACTGAGATGAGTTTGACTGAAGTGCATGCTGGCACAACCAGTGTAGCTACTATTACAGAGTGGCTAAGATGAAGGATGGTGAAGTGTTTGAAGGATTGGTGTTCCTGCTGAATTTGTAAGACTGATGGACATAACTCCCACCCCTTTATATCTTGGGCTGTGATTGTTGGGTAATTGGCCTGTTTCATACAGAGATCAGAGCCTGTGACAGCTTATTTTGATTTATGACATTCTGCTCATCTGGTCAGAGGTTGAGAGGTGAATTCAGAGTGGCAGAAGGTAATGAATGTACTCGGACAGCCAGGGAGGTGGAGAACCTCTCTTGTGAGAGGAAGTTATCACAGCAAAACAGAAAGTAGGAGTGAGATATGATCAAGAGACAGAAAAAATTCTCTCTAAGGCAAATGATTAAGTTGGCAGAGGTAATAGGTTAAACTCTCTCTGAGACAGGTTATGCTACAAAGTGGTAAAGTTCCAAAACAGTTTTCCAATAGGAGCAGGAAAGAAAAATCCCAAAGTTTTAAGGAGGAGTTTCTTCAGTTCATTAAAAGGATTGTTGAATGTGCAGTGACAATGAAAAACACTTACTTTTAGTGCTGAGTTTCTGTGAAAGTTAAAATCAATAATTTTGTAACTAGTTTTGAACCTTTTGCTGCTGGGGAATTTAACAGTATAAAGGCTGTATTTAGCTCCATGAGCAATCCTCCCTGGTGGAGAATCCCACACTGATCTCTTAATTTTGTTTTGATCAGTTCTCTCTTAGAAGAAGTGCTTTGCTAAATATTTGGAAATTTTCCATTTAATTTTACAGCTCATCTACATTAGGCATGCCCTTGTCTTTTCTCTGGTTTTCCAGAGCAAAGAGGATTTAGAGTAATACTGAATGATTTTATTTTAGATAAAGTTGATCTTTAGTGGTTGTCTGCCTGTGTATGAATAGGCAGATAATGGGATAATGGAATAATAAAAAAAGTTAAAGAAAAGCTTTCTGTCTCAAACAACTGAACTATTTCTGCATAACATATTGTTAATTTGGTAAGAAAGTTAATCTAACAGCAATGAAAAGAAAGAATTGCACCACAGGAAAAGTTGGCAGCCATCAATCTAATGATGCCACATGCTACTTCCTTGAGGCAATGGGAAGGAGTTTAAGCAGTTTGATAATGGTACTTGTGGTTTAAAAATCTGTAGCTAGACTGTATTCAATACTTCACTGCTGCTCCAACAGCCTACGTTTGGTAGTATGAGACCACCCAGGCTGCTATTAAGGCTATAAACTTCTTTTCTCAACATTGATACAGTAAAACAATGGTGCTTTAAGAGTGGGATTCAATCAAAATTTTCATGAAACTTTACACCCAGCATGATGATTTAATGACTTTTATCTGTCCTTAAAAAAAAAAAATCTGAACTTTAGGATGTATTTGTTTGCAAAAAAAAAATTACTACTCTGATCGTTTGTAAGTCTTAAATTCAAATTTATATAAAACTAGCTAGTAACAGATTTCAATCTCTTCCTGATCAAAAACTCCCTGAACATCTCTTCCTGATCAAAACACTTAAGTGGAACCTTAGGTTAAGCTAAAACAAATTGGTAAAGAAATTGGAGACTTTTTGTATGTTGAAAAGCTTTTTTCATTTCTCAGTGTATTGTGGGTTTTGAGTCAGTTGGGACCAACTTTTCCTTAACAATGTGTTTTCCAAGCTCGTAAATGGTAAATACTTCCTGGCATTATGGGAGAGCTCACTTTTTTTTTTTTTTTTTTTATTGAGTTAGGAATGAATAATTAACAGATGGTATAGCTATGAATCTGAATGAAAGCATACTGGAGTACGTTCTGAAAGAGTGATTGCAAATTATTACTGTTCTTATGTCCTTTGGAGGATCTGGAGTAAGAAAATATATAAGATATATGATCTGGAGTAAGAAAAAATATAAGAAGACAAACAAGTGGGAGATGCAGTTATTTGATACTACTGTTACAAAAAACCCTTCAGCCAATGCAAGATGATATGAACTTTTATAACACTGTATTTTTCTTATAACTTTTACAGTTTTATTCCTAGCTCAAAATTTAGATCAATTGCATTAAGATTTTGTAATGTTTAAATGTAAAATGGTTTTGGCTTTTCTTCTTTTTTTTAATCCTAATTGCAGTCTTGCATCTTATATCTTTCAATCTTAAGGGAAAAGAAGCCTCTTAGATTCTGTTTAGGTGTCCCATTATATGAGTAATGCTCACATGTAAATGGCCTTTTGGGATCCATAGATTTGATCCTTTTATGGTGTTATTTATAGCTTCTAAAACCATGACCAGCTGGGCCACTTAGAAAAGCACATATTTTTGAACTGGAATCTGTACTCCATGCTTGTCTCTGTTTTACTATGTATTCATCAGAAAAGACAAAAATAAGGAAAATACTCAACCACAATCTTCTCTTGTATAATACAGTGAAAATCAATTAATTTACATATATTAATAAGGGAGTTTATTTTGTTCCGTTCATAATTTTTTCTTATTCATGTGACATTAGCAATGGACTAAGATTTAAAAGAGTAGAACAACACAACTAAGATGTTTGGAGTACTTTTTTTTCCCCCTTCAATGGACAGTCTTGTCAGAAACACTTGTGCATTCTAAAGGTCAACCTGCTTATTTCTCTGGCAGCATTTTTGGAGGAACATAGTAAAGAGCTAATTATTGTGTACTATACTCCTTTTGCTTAGCAATAGCAAAACCAAGTGCTTCTGCATCACTGGTTAGAAATGTGCGTGTGCACTCACACATCCTGCAAGTAATAGATATGCAGTGTAGTGTTAAGACTTTTTGGAAATAATGTGGAAATTTGTCGGTAAAAAAAAAAAAAGTGGAACAGAATGCTACTGGTCCATGACCATAGGACTCCAACATACTTTCTTGAGATTCTCACAAGGGTCAGTAAACTAAAAGTAAAAGCAGACAGAAGAAAATTCTACTGAGGAAAAGCAGATTGTTCTGCGAAAAATTGGTAGGCATTTTAGTATTTCTGCGGGCAGAGAAGGGACTAAGATTGGGAAAATAGCTATGGAAGATATACTTACTTTTTAGTTTTATTTTTCTTAAACTAGAGCAGTGACAAGCAACAGTCTATGAGGTACCAAGAGAACCTCTGAAGTTAGTGAATAGGAGAGCTATTTTCCCCATTGGGTGGCAAGCACTGTTCAAAACAAATTAGAGCAACAAAATTATATTTAGGTAATGTGCTTTGAACAGGTAAAAAAATACATACTTTGCTATACAGGTGAAAAATATATATGCTTTGATATACATTTAATTTTCTAACATTGATTTAATTGCTTTTTATCAGCTACTGTTGATTGGGGGGGTGGCAATTAGTGTCATCTTTACATGAATTGGTAAGAACTTCTTTGCTTTTGTAATTCACTTTTATATATTTGGAAACGCTACAAAGGATGCTAACTAATTATGTTTATTACAAAATGTAAATGTCTAGTCTCATTAATATTAGCTTTTGATTTTGGTCTGTTTTGATCAAGACTCTTTTTAATATTTGTAGTTTCAGTCACAATCTTAATTTATTCAACAGGAAATTACATAATTTTGCTACTTTCTGGAATGAAAATTATTCTGTCTGTCCATTGTGAACCTTACAAGTACTTTAAATACAATGAAACATTTGGTCCTGCTGCTCTGTTATGCTTCTGTAATCTATATGATCACTAAAGATGATTGTAAAACACGTCAATAAGACAGCTATAATAAAAACAAAAACAATGATCGTGAATTTCTTTGGAAATAAGAAGTTCTTTCTAAAAGTTTATCTTGCACTATGACCTATCCTCTTATGTAGACTGCAAAAATGCAGATTAGGAATGGGTTTTGGAAACTTTAGAAGGCCATGCTTTGTACTGAAGCATTCTGTCAAATTATTTGGATAAACAGTTCTTTAGGCAGTAACATATTTCTGTTGTACTCTGCAAGCTGTACTTAAAAGATCTAGCAATGTAGCCAGGCGTCAAATTCATCCTAGAACTCTGTACTTGTGTTCTTTTCTATCCATAGATAACTGTATCTGAAAGTATGGTTCACTAAATGAATTTTACATTTTGGTAATTAGGTAGTTTGGCTTGGCTTTTCAACAAGACTTCACCTCACTAGATATAGGTATCATGGTGAAAGAAAAGCAATGTATAAATAAATGCTACTAATATGAAATACTTGTTTTACAAGTATAGGTATAATGCAGGCTCTTGAAAGACATTAATGTGTTGAGTCACCAGTTACCTCTGCTTACTGGTAAATGCAATACTTACATACCAGAGCAGAAAATTGTCTATTAGTTTCAGTGATAAGCAGATCACATAAATGAGGGTTTGCATGTCTGTGCAGAAAGCAATCTTGTGTTTCCTGTTCAAGATACACAATGATTAAGAATTCTGGTACCTAAAAGTTACTTATACAACATAGATCGTGGAAGTGGAAACTTACTCTCGAGTGATACCAAATTATTTAATGACTAAACTATTGGAGAAAACATTTGCAATTCTTGTTGTCGTCATCTTCATAAAAGATGTAATTTTGCAGCTTTATTCTAAAATGCAATTACTCATCCCTTAATGTAACAAAACAAAAATTGAGCTTGTATGAATGATACAGTTTTAGACTGAAAGTGACTACTTCCGTAAATAAATTAGAGATTAAATTTAAGTTTAAATTATTATTTGGAGATAGCTATTATAGTCATTTTCAGTTCTAATGGGAAATAACAAAAGTTCCCAAGACACTGCATTTGTAGATAACTTTCAAATATGAATATTAATAACTATCAACTAATCATCAGATACATATAGTAAAATTAAGTATTCTTGCACCACTAGTAGTTATTATCATTTTTCTTCTATGACAGCTCCTCTTTTTTGATGACAGATTTGGGTTTATTTGTGTGGTTTTTTCCCTCCTACCTCCCCCCATAGTTCATCCTGGTTTATCCATCCTGGTTTACATGAAATACATTGCTACAAGTTCTGTTAGGTTGATGAAGCAGTACAGATGAGGAACTGGCATTTTCTGCTCAATCTGTGACTTGTGACATTGTCTCAGGTGAGTCACTTACAATGCCTTATCTGGCCCTTTGTGATCAGCTGGTTATGCTGCACTTGTAAATGAACACAGACAAACTAGGGAGAAGATTTATGACCCTTTAAAACACTGCACTGATTGGTGACATAGGTACATAATCTATGATAAAGTGGCTGATTCCAGAGTATTTATGGTTATTTATCTGCATATAAGATTGCTCACTAAATTTAGTCATCCTTCTCTTAGCTTGATGTATGCAAGGTTTAAAAAGTCTTTTAGTGCTTGGCATTATACAGGGTTATATTAATGCATCTTTCAATGTAATAAATGAAATTTGGGCAATTTTTATTCAGTTTTGCTTTTCTAGCTCTGATAGCTGGTTTAATTATTTTTTTTTGTTCATTAATTAGTTAATAAATGCTTTTTAGCAACTCTAAGCACCACATATAGTGCTTTATCATGATTTTCAGCTAGACTTTTTCACTACTGTGATACCCAGTAAAACGAATTTCTATTGATTTACTTTTCCCAAAGACTTATATCCGCAGAATACTGTATTGCTATGACCTCTGCATCTTTACTGTTCAAGAGATTTATTAAAAAGCTGGCATGAAACAGTTCAGGCAGAAAATTTTCAATATGAGTTTTACTTATGACTGTTGTAGCTATAAACCCTTGTGTTTGGGAAAAAAAAAATCTAATGTGTTTGATGTATACATTTGAGTGTGGGAAAACAAGATACACTCTTTTTTTTCCTGACACCCCGTAGGAATTAGTTTTCTTTTTCCTGTTAACACACAAAGGTGCTAATAAGAAAGCTGTATTATATTAGGCTGTGTAAACTTTCTTAAAAGTACTTCTAAGATCTGATCAAAATCCACTTTTTTTTTTTTCGTTCCTGTATCTTCCTGAGGCCCTACAATTATAAATGAGTAAGACCAAAGAGGATAAGGTGGCTTCTCTGAGATCATAAGTTAGATTTGTGAGAAAAAGACAGTAAACACAATATTTCAAAATTTTTTCATATTGTAGTCAAACTAGATCTCAGAAAGTTGCCTTTTTCTATAAAGCAGCAGAGCTTCAATACACAGGTCAGCATCTAAAGCCAAAAGTGAAATACCTTGCTCAGAGATAGGCAGAAATCCTGGAGCACAAATGTGGAAAAGAACTCAAGTATTTTAACACAGTTTAAGTGTTCCCCTTCTCATTAAGCAACAAAGCCTGCCTTTTTTTCATTATTCTTCTTTGCTAAGGTCACGCATTTTGTAACGCTTAAAAATTAAGTAGTGAATTGTAGTGGGGTTACACCTTACTTGTGGTTGAATGCCAGTTGTGTGACTCAGGGCTCAGTCCTAGAGCCGGTTCTGTTCAGTGCATGTATCCATGATAGTTGTTCAGTGCACCTTATCAAACTTGCTGATAACAAACTGGGAGGTGCCATTGACTCTCTTGAGGGATAAGAGGCCCTGCAGAAGAATCTAGAGAGATGGGAGCATTGGGCAGTCTACAATGGCATGAAATTTAACTAGTCCAAGTGCCAGATTCTGCATCTGGAACAGAATAATGCTGGGCATAAGTATAAATGAGGAGAGGAGTGGCTGGAGAGCAGCCCTGCAGAAAGGGTTCTGGGAGTGCAGGCTGACAGCAGCTCGATGGGAGCCAGCAGTGTGTTCTGGCAGCCCAGAGGGAAAATCCCATCCTGGGTTGCGTTTAACAGGGCACAAACAGACAATTAAAAGGTGATTATTCTGCTGTGTTCAGTGCTGATGTGGCCTCACCTGCAGTCTTGTGTGCTCTTCCGGGCCCCACATTTTAAGGAGGATTTTCAGGTATTGGGACGTGTCCAGAGAAAGGCAATAAAGCTGGTGTAAGGGGCTGGAAGGCATGTGCTGTGAGTTGCAACTGAGGAATTTGGGCATGTGTAATATGCAGAATAGGTGTCTGAGGAGTGATTTTAGGTTAACGTGAGAAAAGCAATGTAATGGATAATAACATGCATTATGTCCCCTGTCTAATGGAGGGTTTCCCTGCTCGTGGCAGGAGGTTAGAACTGGATGACCTTTAAGGTTCTTTCCAAGCCAAACCATTCTGTGATTCTAAGGCATTGTTCTCTCTACTTCTTGAGGAGGAGAAGTGGATTAGAGAGAGATCAGAGGGGCTAATCTCTTCTCCCTGGTATCCAGGGATAGGACATGTGGGACTAGTTCAAAGCTATGGCAGGGAAGTTCAGACTGGACTTCAGGAAGCATTTGTTTACTCTGAGCGTGATCAAACATTGGGACAGGCTTCCCAGAGAGATGGTCGATGCCCCAAGCCTGTCAGTGTTTAAGAGGCATTTGGACAATCCCCTTAATAATATGCTTTATTTTGTTCAACCCTGAATAGTTCAGTAATTTTTTATTTTCATGTTTTTTTGAAATGATTATTGAAAAGTGGATCTGGTGTAGCCAAGCATTGTTTTTTTTGACTGAAGTTTTACAGCAATGTATTTATTAACAGCCATCCTCTATGAAGGCAAAGATACTCCTGGGAGTTTATGGATTATTGGAGTGGCTTGAAGCATCTGCCCGCATTTGAAGTCATGGAAGCAATTCTTTAACTTTTGCCTGCATCTGTATAGCTCTTACACAGTGCATGGCTGCTTCTTGTCAGAAAGTTTGCTCTTTATAACTATTTTGATAATATAGTAGATTTAATTGAACCCTTACTGTCTTTTTTTTTAATAACAGTAAATATCAGAAGGAGAGTTATGATGTTTACTTTTTTTAGCACCTATCTTGTCATTGAGGTTCACTGATGAGACAGTCTAGGGTTTTGACATGGATTTGTGAGTCTCCTGGTAGGTCATAAAGATCAAGAGAGATTTGTTGTCATCATTAACACCTTGTCATGCTAAAGGTTAGATGTTTCCTTCACATCAGTTTTAAGATCCTATTGCCAGGCATCAACCACTAAAGCTGTTTCCTTTCTTTTCTCACAATATTAAGTCAGTTGTGATAACAATTAACACATTTGCAATTTCTTAAAATCTTTTTTGGTCTTATTTCAGGCTGATTGGCTGTGCTCTTCCTTTGAATCAAGTTAGTTCGTATAGTTAATAAAAGTCAAAAGCACTAATACACTAGGATTTATCTGCAATTTTCAGTATCACTGATAATGTGGTTTTTTAGGATTTTTTTTTATTTTTACTTCTAAAGTTCTAGTAAACCATGTAAACTTTTTGTCTTCATTGGAACTTTTGGATAATTTCCGCCACACCAACCAGTGCATCAAGCTATGGCTCTCTGCCTGCAGCCCTTTCCAAAAATAAGTTTTCTTTTCAACCATCCATCAGCAAAGTACTGGCATGAAATTAAATGCATATCCTCTCAGACAACACTGAGATAGTGCTACTGGATTGCAAGAAAATCTTGACAGCATTTCAGAATGTTTTATTTGAAAATAGTTATCTTTTTGTTTCAGTAAGAATTATGGTTTCAAATGACTACACACTGATTGTAACTCCTGTGTAATATTATTCAAAGATGCACCAACAGAAAACATCGTGATTGATTTGATTACAGAAGTAAATGGTAATCCAGAACACAGAGATGTGCATGTTTTTCTCTTTTTCCAGTGGGTCCATGTCTTTACAAAGCTGACAGGCCTCTCTACCAATTTTGTCTATGTTTCGTAAATCTTGTATTTCTTGCTACTGAGGTACGACCACATCTGTTATAGATGTTCTCTGGTCAGTCAGATGATTTCTGTTTGTAACTGTTTTGCAAAGCATATAAATTATGCAATACACCAGAAGGAAAATATTCCTATCTCAGATGAGAACCTGAATTTAAGATGCATACCATAGCACACACAGCAAAACTGCAGGGTGAAAAAAAAATTGGTAGGAAATAGGACGAAATAATGTAGTTGATTTTTTAAAGTACAATATTAATAAGTAATCCAAAGTAACAACCCAAAAAGAATTCCAAAGGCAGCTGATGCCTTTCTGCATAGTTTTTTAAATCATTAATACAATCTTGGAAGGTATAAATTTAGGTGGCATTATGGTTATCACTTATTTCAGGTTTTTTATAGAGATATAAATTAGATAACAAATTCATAGTATTTAAATGGATTAGGAACCAAGCGTCTATTAATAATCAAAGTATAATTCATACAGCATTTTTTTCTTAGGGTGTATGTTGGTGGCACAATCTCTAAATGCAGCAGGTAAAAAACATGAAGTTAGTTGAAACAATAGAAAAGTTATCACTGATAATGTGTCCAGAAATTCATGCACTTTGAAGATTTTCTTTGAGATATTTAGAAAAATGAAATCAGGAAACAAATGGTCTGAATTGGATTGCTGATGTTTTCTATACTTCAAGACAAATTAGCTCTTTGGTCTTTTCTATCAGGTCTCATTTATCATCCTAAACACATCTTAGTGCCCTTTCCAGTTTTGAGGAAATTGAGCAGAGAAGTCATGAGGCTCTCTCATAATGAGAACAGTGGAACAGCCTTTGAGCAAAAAGCAGTGTTTGAAAGCTTTGATTGTTCTAAAGAACAATGTGTCAAACACACCATGCCTGCTCTCAGAACAGCTCTGCTAACAGTGATTCTGCTTCTCTGCCTCCATTACCCAGTGTGAATTTTAGCACAACAAGGATGATCCACACAAGCAGGATGCGCGTGAGATGGGAATAGGAAAGGTTTATGAATGTGTACATGTCAGATTACAGTGAAATACCAATCCACTCTTGTAACAAAGGAATTTAATTATAAAATGCAGCTAAACAGATGCAAAAATCCTTCAAACATAATTTATTAATAGATATGATTTTTTTCTTGATAAGTTATATTACCTATTCTTAGGAATATTTAATTCCCTGGTCATTGTTTTTGATATAGAAGATGCAATGGGAAATTATAGGACTAATGGATTATTAAAAATATATTTATCTTTCTTAAGCTGCTTTTTTTTTCTATTGCACAAGGAAATGAAATAAGGCTATATAAAAGTGTATTTATGAAAATCATCAGTATAATGCAGCCGCAGGAAAGACTGCATTTGTATAAATATGGAGATACTGCTGATAAAACAGCTAGGGTTACTGCACTTTATGTGAATTATTAAAGTTCTAATGCACACGTAATTATATTAGTAATAAGAACAGAGAGAAATGGAAAAAAATATTTGGGACTTTGCACAATTCCAGGTCAGTATTTTTACAGTGTCAGGGCAGGATTTTTCTCCACAACGCTGTGATCGAGTTTCTCTTCTACATTTGTTTAGTTCAATGCCTCATGAAATTTAAGGCAGTTTGGCAATGTACTTGCTGGAAAAGTATGAAAGGGTGTGAAAAAAAGCCTTTAAGCCATTATAGCAAGCATTTCGTACTATATTGATCATGCTGGATTCTGTGCTTAAATAACTGTACTAGAAAAAGAAATAATAGCCTAATAAAACATGCCAGGATGCACACTAAATGTGCTAGGAGATTGGCTATTAATGACTAAAAATTCTAGCTGATTAGACAATTGTCTCTTGAATGTGCTTTTTTATATATCAGCAGCTGGGCCCAGACCTCTGCAAGAATGTTGTTGGTTGGAAGTTAGAGGCCTTACATTAATATAAAGTTGAATCAAGCTCTACTTGAATCAGAATGAAAGGCAGAGACTGTATCAATATTAACAAGTAATGATACCAGAAATAGCCTGGTAAATTTAATCTTTTTTTTTTTTTTTTCTTCTCTGAGGACCAGTAAGAAATCAGTGGAAAATGAAAAATCTCAAGGAGGAGAAGAGATTATTTTTTTTATTTTTTATTTTTTGCATCTTTTAACTGTGTTCACTCAGCTCTTACTGATTGCCTGGTTCACTCTGCCCATGTGTTAGCAATACAATTGCAAACCTGAAGCTGGTGTTTCCTAATTTGTATTTAATGCTTGAAACAGCATAGCCTAAAAGGATCTGTTGGTTTTTACTTCATTTTGATATTCTGTCTGCAAGAATAAAAGAAAAAAATAGCGGTTCTTTTTGCTATCAGTTGTCTTAGTGATCATTAGGAAAAATTCCATTCTCTCAACTGGTATTCAGCACAACAGCTTGCTACCTACAAAAGTAGCTTTCCTTATTAGCAGGTGGCAGTACCAATCAAAAGTCACTAGCAGTTGCAGTACTTACCTAGCAGAATATATGAAAAGGAAACAACATAATGCTGTGACACAACTGCACTGCAGATATCATAGCAGAGATTAACAGGTACACAGTAAGATGTAAACCCACACCTTAGTTTTGCTTACATTGCTGTATGATTTGAAATAAACTAGACCAGAGTAAAGCTTCTTAGAAATTGGTTAATTTCATTAAAGATGTTTCAGTTTCCAAGCAAAGAGAAAACTTTACTTTCTTCTGTTTCATATAGGAATGTTTCCGTTTGAAGTAAGATTTTTTTAAGCCCTGTACTACTGCCTCCACTGTACAGTGCTATGGACAAAAACCACAGCACTGACAGATAAAATATGGCTGAGAAACTAACAGGATTTTTTCTGTCTTTCCAACTACATTGATTCGTCTCTGTTGCAAAGACACCTTAAGATAAAACAGACTTGATGTTATAGGAGGGTCAATACTTGTCCACACTGGTAAATGGTACGTTCTGGAGTCAGAGTTTATTCAGAAGACAAATAGTAGCATATTACTGGGAAAGGATAAAGGGTATTTAGAGAAGTCTTCTTATAAAGGTGGATCCTGAATTTCACCAAGGGTTTCTTTTCCCTTGCATCTGCAGTGCTACTAAACAATGTTGACTTATTGACTGTATATACGGTCTAATATATACACAAGGATTTTACCGAGGCTAAGTATTAAATTTAGGGCTTTGTAAGCCAATTGTCTGGAGACAAAACTTAGCAACTCTATTAACTTAGAAGGAAGAACATTCTGTTTTAATTTAGGGTTTTTTACTTTAAGATTTTCATCAACTGCCCATCACTGCAACTACTGACAAATGAGAAAGTGACTCTTGAAAAGGGAGGGATATACTTCAGTGATGCTTAGCAATTCCAGAGGGTGAGCACTATCAACATTTTTTTTAAATAAAGGTAGAATCACCAAAGTTGCATAGTCTTCCTTGATTTGAACTAATTCTCCAGAGTTTTTCACAGCTAAACTACTTGAAACTGTTTTTCTACCTCACTTCTGTTTTACTTTCCTTCAGTGCCAGTTTTATTTTGCTAAGCAGAAGAAATGAACCAAAGAATTAAAAAAGCACAAGCAGAACTATTGATGTGTCAGCAGTGGTGTCTGATGTGCCCACAAATTTATGGAATGGAAAACTCCAAAGTATTTTTATCTGTTAGCATAAAAAGCCTTTAATTGGGGCATTGTGATCTGTGAACAGATAAAAATACACGAGTGGTAGAAGGAAAAAGTAACTGATTAGCAACACAATAAGGATATCTTTACCATTTAATTTAGATTGGTACTTGCTATTCGTTTTAAATGAGTTTGTAACTTGGGGGGAAAAATATTGAGATTTAGCAGATGTAGATAGTCACTCACAGAATCCTGGCAGTACAGATAGAATGATTGCAGCTGTGTGGGAAAGGCTGCTCTTAGTTCTCAAGGAAAAGAAAACAACAGATAAAAGATGGCAGGATGATGAAAGTGGTATAATATTTTATGGACCTAAGTTCCCAAGATATTTCAGTGCAATAGCAATATAAATCTTCTTTGGTATTTATTCTGCAGTTGACTAACATTCCAAAAAACAAAAAATGTGTTACTTCTGTCGCAGTGTCTATAAACAGATTGCTAGTGATGCACAAGTATTCTGTGGTCATCTTATAAGCATAGTTGTTGGTTAATAGGACTTAGATCTCCCTTCTCAAATATTTATGGTATATTTACTTTTATATTACCGATTATTGTGAAGTAGAAAATATTTTCTTTGACTCTCCTATTTATCAGTAGTACATGTGTAAACTTTGCTGTAGATGTTTGGGTTTTTTTATTTTACTGATAGGTATGGTTACAGTGCAGCCTTGAATGGGAGCAAGAGCAACAGGATCCGTTAGAGATCTCTCTCCTGAGAGAAAGAGTGTGTGATTTCTTCCAGATCTTTCTTAAACATCTTTGTGGCTAGCCACAGTTTTTCAAGCAGCTCTCGCTCACCGGTGAGCTGGCTATGAGCACAGGCAGCTAAATTCCTGCACTGGAGAAGACACTGCACATGTGCATCCTTGAATCAGGAGTACCACATTAAAGACCTGATGTTTAGTCCACAATTTCTTAAGTGTCCACCTTGAGACATGCTATTTTCTAGTTTTCCTGTTTTTTCTCCTGTTTATTTGCTATGATATTGTGACCAAATCAGTTTATTTTACAGGTTTTAAAAAAAGAATGCTAGTGTAGGTGGATGCATTTTTATTTTTACAAATGCTCTTCCTGAGTCTCTAAAGGTAGGCTTTAGATGCCAAATGCATATTTACCTACTGTTACTCTACATGTTTAGTATATACTTCCACATTTTGTTTCCAGATATTGCTTATAAATAACCTGGAGGAGTTTGGTTGAAGTACAGTAGGGCATTAGGAAATAGAAAAAGTCTGCACAGGTTATACAGTTCATGCCTGTCTAAATGGAGTAAATATTTATGATTCATTATTAGTTTGGTTTTTTCTGTCTTTAAGAAACTTAGCAGCATGTTAACATTTTTTTTTGTTTTTCTTCGTAAGCAAAACCAAAATCACAACCTTTCCCTTGTTTTTAAACTTTGAAATTCTAATACTAGATTACAGTGTCATGAATTAAGGATACAAGTAGTTTTGCCCAAGTACAAAAGGCTGGTTTTAAAAAGATAAGTCTTAAAAATACAAAAATCCTGTATCTTCTAAGAGAAATCACCAACTTAATGAGAGAACTATATAGAGTAGGGATTGATATGTGTCAGTATATGCAGTATTTGACTTTTCTGAAGTATATCTTATGTTATATTTACATATAGGAGCAGTATCGTATCTGTTTAAAGATTGATTTTTCTATGTGTTAAAATTCAGACATTTACACAGAAATGTTGTTTAAATTGTACAGAATGAGGATAGGATAAACAACAAAAAACCTCTAAATTTTAACCAAGAAATTCTTCAGACAAAACCTCCTTTCAAAAAAAATGAAGACAAACTTGTAAAGCTTTTCTTAGTATTAATTGTTCTCTTACTGCTATTTTTTAGTTGTTTTATATATCAGGTCATGTTTCTAGATGAAAAATTATATTCAGCATTTATTTTACTGCTGGGCAGTTGGGAGCTCAGGGCACAAAATGAAAATAATAAAGTGAAGGCCAAACTCTCACTCAAAGTGTGCGTCACTTTTCAACTAAAAAGAATCTATTGTATCAAATCACTGGGGTCAGTGGCCAACAATTGCATCATAGGGTGATGTGCATCTATGCCAGGGACCATTTGTCTCGTTTAAATCACCATTCTTTGCAAAATCGCTCTTGATGTTTTTCAAAACACTGCAGATACCCCTAAAGCATTAGACATTTATCCCCTGTAGTGTGTGGTATATCTGCTTTTTCTTCTTTTGCTTTAGGAAAGCTGTATTGTAGAGCTCATTCATTAAGATCGTGGATAGGGATGCAGCTGGGGTCTGACATCTGGATCTGGTACTCTGAGGGTGTCCATGACCCTTTTCCTCTTCCCACAAGTGGGATAAAACTCCCTCTCCTTTCAAATATGGTCTGAGAGCTTCTATTCACCCTTCCCTCTTTTCAGCACAAGGCATATGAGCTGAACTCCACTCCTCCATGCTTAGAGTATGTTAATTTTGTTTTCACTGGAGATTGACAATTGCAGAGAGGCTGAGATTGTTCCTTTACTTTTGTGTCTTGCTTTTTTGCAACTTTCCATTTGCTGCTACGTATTCCTGAAGAGTATAAAACCACCTTAGTTTTCTGTCATCTAATCCTTTTATTCCTAACCTCCTTCAGAGATAGCCTGTGTAAGTATACCTTGGAAAAAGAGACAGTATTTTATTTATTTTTGAAGAAATTAAATTTTTAAGAAAATCATAATAAATATGGGTTTTTAAACTGAATTATCCATAAAGAATGTCTTTCCAAACAACGTAGCATGTGGTGGGGTTTTGGATGGGGAGAAATTACTGTATGTTTTCAAATTGTTTAACTACTTTAACATTTCTTCTCTACCTACAATAAAAAGCTTTATAGTTCTTAACTTATTAATACCACAGAGAAACTTCTTTGGGGACCAGTAATTCCCTCTCTGCTAAAAGAGAAACTCAGTTCAACAAATAAGGCAGCAAGTATTGCTTAACCTTTACTGCAGTTGCATTCCCTTTCCCCCCAAACAATTAAAAGGGAAAGAAAACAACCTTCTGGCAGTGAAGTAGCAGGACACGCTCTGCACTGTATTAGTTAGTGACTCAGAGCAGATACCTTATGTATCTCTTCTGGCAAGTTAGACAGTGTAATACACTAAGAAGAAATAAATGTACTAGACTTGAACTCACCAAGAGAATTTACTGACTGGGTGAATACCATATAATATAAACTTAACTTATTCCTTCATCCAGAATACAAATCAGAAAAATCTAAGGAATACCTTTCAGAGGTACTAGTCCTATGAGCATGTCCTGTATACTTAAGAAGAGTAAATCAGGATTAATCATGAAATGTGTTGAACATACAAACTTGGACTGAACTGTGGTTTTTTGCTATTGCGTGTGAGCGTAGGGTCTGGGCATGTCTGATCCTAAGTAAGAAATGCTATTGCTGCTTGGCTGCTGCTGCTTTTTGCATCCATCTGGTATGACAGCAGATTTTGACTACTTCTTGCAATATCTTTGTGCTGGTTATGTCATCTAAAAGCTGCCCAGGATTTATTTCTTTGCTTGCCTGGTCGTTCACCGTTACAGTCTGGCTTTTATCCTCCTAGGCCAGTGCAGCATTGCTAGTCTTGGGCTACAACCTTGACATCAGTACTCAAAAGTGAAAAGAGCACTGCTTGCAAAGAACCTTGAGGATAGTCTCCACTTTTTGCTTCTCTGAGTTTTTTGTCAAATTGTATTTTGTCTGGCTTAACATCCTGTGTGAAAGCTCACACAGTATCAGATAAGCTCCAATGTAAGTTCAGAAGGAACGTGCTAGGGAGAGGGCAACAAGCTGCCAGACCTGTTCAAGCAGCCTTGGAACAGCCCAATTATTCTCGATGTGCTTCAGTGAAAGACAGCATGTGTTACTGTCCCTATTAGCAAGGAATAATCTCTAAGCGTAAGTTTGAAAATACACATTACCCAAAACAAGCATTATTTGCAAGCAGGGAATGGGCTGAGGTCTGGGCACACTCTTGGGGTACCTCAACTGAAAATACAAGGTTGTGAAAGGGAAAGGGATGCTGAAGCTTATTTGCTTTTGAGAAATAAAAAACAAAATGTTATTAAATATTTAATATTTTTGTAAGAAGAGATTGTTAATGAAATGCTAAGGCTATGGTTGGCTTGTCATTATACAGTCTTGCTCATCAGTAATTGAACTCTACCTAAAAACTGGTTACTATTTTTTTCTATATAAATGTTTTGCCTAATTAGAGTGAGTTCAGAAAAGAGCAGCATGATTGGAAAGCTAGGGAAATTGCTTTTGAGGAGATTAAAGAAATTAAAATTCATAGCCTAGTGCACAGATGATTATTGGGGGGAAATTATTCCTGAAGTATTAATGACAGTGAAAACATTCTTCACCTTAAAAATGGCTGAAAATGGCTTAAAAATCCATCCAGTTCCAAATCATTTTGGTTTATCAGGAGGAAGACATGCAGGCATCTCACTGTGGAATTTGGATATGGCCATATGCGTGTCAAGAAGCATGTGAAAATTAATTTCTCATGATCCACAAACCTGCTGTGCATAATGGAATATCTGCTTATCTAGGCTGTTAGCATGGACCATATAGAGGGAGTGGTAAATCCTGCAAAGCTACTGGAGAAGAAAAGATTTGATCCCTGCAGCAGCATAACACACTCTAAAATGGTGCTTGAAGTTTTGTTGATGGTTCAAGATAGTGTATTTCTGTATTTTGATTCTTCCCTCATTTCAGCATCTACAGGAGTCTCATGATACTGTGCTTAGTTGGACGTTATAGTGATTCCTCAGGGAAAATCTGTAACGTTCCTTTTACTTGCTTAAGTGATAAGGTATTGTAAGCTTATTGCTTCTTTCAGGGTTTGGTTTTATCCTGATGCTGCTTTCCAGATTGCCAGAACAGCAAAATTGCTGTAGCAGAAAATTTTTTATTGCATTACATGGATCCTCAAATATCACTATAGGTTCTCACACTGGATTAGGGCTGTAAGCCAAGAAAAAATTGTATTAGGAGCTGAGAAACATTGAGTTTTGCCAGTTCTTTCAACCCCTTCCCAATAAGTTCTTTTCCCTCTCTCTCTTTTGTGAAAAAAATGGGAGTACAGCTCACAAAAGCTTTAAATTTCCTGAATTATTAATAGTCTACCTAACCTATACTTATGATAGTGGAATTATAAGGCTTTAGAAGCATCTGAGATTCCTAGAATGAAAAAATTCCCTGAATGAAAAAAAAAAAGGCAGTACTCCTTTACCTTTCAGTATGGGGATTATATGAATTTATATCCCTATATCCTTGTTCATTTTCCTTTGTTGCTACTCGTACCATTTATCAGACGTGAACCTATTCAGGCCCTACACCGAAGAAAAGAGTCCAGGAACATGGAGATATCTGGCCCTAAAAGGTTTATTTTCAAGTGTAGGTGAAATTAGATGTAACCCTAAAATTGTTGTTCATAAAAAGGAATCAAATTTTATAATATGAAAAACTAGATCAGGTGAAAAAGGTTCTGCTTAGGAGAGGAAGTTCTAAAATGTTATTGAATGGGATGTGAATCATAGAATCACAAAATGGTAGAGATGGGAGGGGTATCTGAAAGTTGTGGTCCCACAACCTTCTCAAGCAGGGCCACCAACCTCCTGATGCCCAGTACTGTGTCCAGATGGTTTATTAATATCTCCAAGGATATCTTTGGTCCTGTCACTGGACACCACTGGAAAGACCCTGTCTCCATCCTCTTTGCAACCCAATGGGGCGTTGATCTACATTTGATGAGATCCCCTATGAGCCTTCTTTTTTTCCAGGCAGAAAGTTCCATCTCTTTCAGCCTCTCTTCATAAAAGAGGTGCTTGGGTCCCTCAGGTATTTTTAGGGCCCTTCACTGGCTCTGTCCTGGATGTCCATGTCTCCCTTATGCTAGAAACTGGGCACAGTAATCCAGGTGTGGCATCATCTGGTAAGACCTTTTTTCTTTTTTTTTCTTTTTTTTTTTCAGTGATAAATAAAACCATAAACAATTACATGCTAGAGAAGTTAATAAATGAGACAATAATATATAAGCAGGTGCAGTGGACTAATTCTGAATATTCTATAATTCTCAGTGGTAAATGCATGTTGCAGATCTGTGGTCAAATCTGTGCGTATTTTATATATAGTATAAGTCTTATTATATACGCCTAAGGGACCAAATCAGGATTACAGCAGGTTTTTAAAATGTTTCTTGAATGTGCTGCAGCCACGTAATATGGGTTAATTTATTGTAGCTCATCTTTGTAAGAGAGATACACTCATCTTTTAACAACTACATCAAAGTAGAAATATGTCAGCCACTTCAGGCTTCATTTATAATACTTTCCTGTTGCTATGGCAAAAATACAGTACTTCACCTTTTGAAAAGCCAAGGAGAGAAATAGAACATTTGTTGTACATGGGTTATTCTGTGTCAGAGAAAGTCAGGTGCATCTCAAGAAAAGAACTTGTATTATCACAAAAGTGATGTTCTTATGATTGTGGTTAATAATACATTTATTTTTTTCTTTAGTTGATATTCATTCAACCATAGGGAGCCAGAAACCCCAGTTTTGAAACAGAGGTGTTGCACAGGATAGGTTGAGGAATTTAAATTGTTAGATGGATGGTTTGGGGGCTTGGATGATGACTATTCCTGTTGGTTACTAGAATATTAGCTTTTATTACTAGCATACACAGTTCATTTGTTTTCTCATCTATCACCAGAGAGAACACCTTTCTTTTTCTTTAGGAACTAATGAGGTCATCTAACTGCACAGTCCATAAAGACGTGGCTTCCTAGATGTATGGGCAAGCATAAGTGGATATACTGGTAATTTGGTTAATAGAAAATGACTGAATGTGGAGCTGTGAATGCTGCTATCTGTTCCATCATTTCTACCAGCTAGGACTGTAGGCCTCCCAGTAGTTTCCTGTTTGCATAAATAAAGTGGTTGGTAATGGCATCCTCTTGCTTCAATGTATAATTACAGAAATAATAGTGAAAGAAGAAAATCAGCAGGTGAGACAGTGCTATTACCATTTTAGTTCCAAAAGACTGAAGAAGATGAGGGTTGGGCAGGCAAAAAATTGCATTGTTATAAGCAGGAAAATCACATCTTAGTGTACTGTTAGTCAGAGGAAGGTAGGTCTTTACAGCTAATTAAGTATTTGGGTGTGACAGGCCCCTCATAGTTCCATTATACTGCACTTCTCCTGTGTAGACATACATTTATGCTTACAAATTTGGTAGTGACAATTCCTATTGCAGCAAGTATGATTTAATGTAAAAAGAAAAGTCTGTAGGCTGAAGACATAGTCAGATAATTTAGAGGTAATTTCATTTGTCGAACAAGCTAGTGGACTTTTCAGTAAAACAAACCAGAATTTGATTACCAACTATTACTAAATGTAATTTAACCTTGTTTAGGAAACATATAGCTGCTCTGTAATGCTTTGCTAAAGCTTAATAAATTAAAATGCTACTGTTACTCCCATGGACATTCCATTTAATTTACAAACCACTTGCACACTAGCTATTTTAAGCATATTGGTATAACATATTGTATCAATTAGTTTTTTAGACTAAGGAAACCACCTCTAGCTGTTGTGTTGTGGGGGAAGTTGGTAATGGTTTTTTTGTGGGATTCTTTTCAACTCTTGTTTTCAGATCAGTACTGGTATCAGTCCTTTGATTTAGATCAAAGCAAGAACAAAAGCTTCTTAGGAGCAAGTGAGAGTCAGAAGGTGAAAATGAAGAGGGGGGGAAAAGTAACAAAATCCCACACCAGAGCCTAAACCAGACTACTAAAATGTGTAAATCAACTTTATATAGCTTTAGCCGTGATATTATTTTACTGTAATTTACTTATGAGCCCAAACCTTCAGAAGCTTGGATAGTGTATTTTCTGCCTTGATTACAAACCAGTGAATCTTATCTTGCCTGTACAGGTGCTGAATTTTTTATTTCTCAGCCTATATTTGCTTCTAGTCATTAAAGATCTAGGGCACTTAGTGTAAATATTAAAGATGATATATGAAGCCTGAGAAATTTAATCTTGGGTAATTACACTCTACCTTGCTCTTCTAACTAGCAAAAGTTTCCATGCAATTTTGGTTGCATAAGGAATCTGCTCGCGCAATATTTTGCTCTTGAATAGCTGCAGCCCTGACAAGATGAACACTGTGATTCCATACATTAACCTCGTTTTTCTAATTATTTTATGAAAGTTACATGATATTCTGTGATTAACTGTAGCAGCCTACACAAGAGGAGTTACATTCAATAAATATGAATACTTTTGCCTTGACAATAATTCTCGAAAGCATATATGTGAATTAATTTCTTCTCCTGGTTCTTGAGATGCTTTCCCCTGGACATAGTTTTCTTCTGCAGATCAAAGATATAAACTTGTCTGTGTAGAAAACTGTATATCATTGCCTGTGAGCAGATTTCTTACTGGCTTACTGATAGGAGATTAAGTTCATTATCTACCAGATAACTTTCCTAATAAGCTCAGATCTGGCACAAACAAGAAGCTGAAGATATGCAGTTTGTCTGACCTGTACGTAGGTGCCCTTTCTGTGTTTGTTTGACAATTTGATTCTCTTCTGGCTGACTGACATGTCCCTCTGGAAGAAGAGAGTACAGAAAGAAGGGCAGCTAATTAATACTTCCAAATTTTGTTTCTATTTCTAACTCATCTGCAGTTTCCCTTTTCAGATACATTGGGGGAAAATATCAAATAGAATCTAATGAACTATTACTGCTAGCCAATTAAGACACACATACACACACATACTCGCACACACACTCATGCATAAATTAGTTACAATGCTGTGCAGATTTCATCACCTAGGATAGCAGTGTAATTCAAGTCAATTAATGAATACATCCCTGCCTTGAAAACTTTTCTATTTTGATCAGCCCCATTGTACATTAGACAGCAGCAAATCCAGAATATCTGCACAAATATGAAAATCATTATAAGTATAAAGAGAAAAGCTGGAGAAGACTGATACTGTTTACAAGCAGATGTTAAAACCAAAATATAGTGAAAAGACACCACTTGAATGTATTTGGGATCAGGTAGGCTCCCTATAAGAGTCAGAAGACATTGAAAAGATTAGGAGTTTATAAATGACAATAAAATTTTCTTGTAAGCTTTAAAATAAAAGTGAATAAAAATCATGAGAACTAAAGCAATTAAAAGAAAATACACAACATTTTACTGTGGTAATTGCAATGGCAGGTTATACTCAAAAACTAAGAGTTGACTGTGAATAAACTAGTTAAGCAAGATATATATATAAAAGAAGTATGATAATACCAGATAATTCTGAAAGAACTGGGTAATCATAAAATCATAGGGAAATTTTATACTCTAATACACTAAGCAATGATTTATTTTTAAGCTATTTGTAGGATTTCAAAATGTTTTATTCCTTAATTGTTCAATTCTTAGCATCCTATGTGTTAAGCATTTGCTACTTTTGATGTGTTAAATTAGGTGGAATATTATTTGTTTTCAAATGGCAAATCTTCTCTGCTCTTAGTCAACTTTGAAATTATTAAAATTTAATTTCCCATATCTAAGCTTTATAAGCTTTATATATTTCTGAGTATTTTTTTCTTCTTCCAAGAAGTAAGGGAAAATTGATGCAAAATACAAGCATACAGCAGTCAGTTCCAATATTTACATAGCGCCCAATACACTATCATATTTAAGGTGTCTTTTTTTTTATTATTTGCATTCCACACATACATTTCTCTATTTACAATGGTTAGGGCAGCCAGTAATTGCTTAGGATTGTTTATGGAAGAATGTTAGGGCTCCAGAATGGGATTGTTCTTCTAGACACCACTAATTTAGGCACATCTACTCTGTCCAGTTCAGAACTCACATAGGATCTGTGCTTCCAGGTAAGATAAACCTCTTACAGCACTTCAGCACAGGTTCCTCTTGTGTATTTACTTTGGAGAGAAAAGCTTGTACTTGTTTTTATATAGAGATCCTGGGTTCCAGCCAAACCACAGGATTGCACAGCCAGACCGATGTTCTTCCTCACCGGCTCACGTTTTGGCACATGGGGAACAGCCTGCTCCTGTAAGACTCCTTAGAGCACACTCAACTTTCCAGAACTCCTTTGCACTTCAGGACTGCCTCCCAAGGGTCTCTCTCAATCAGTCTCTGAACAAGCCAGTGTCTGCCCTCCAGAAGTCCAAGCCAGCTGTTCTGCTGATCCCCTTTCTAAATCTCTGAGAATTGAAAACTCCCATTTTGTGATTGCTGTGCCCAAGACAGTGTCCAAGTATCACATTACCCACCAGTTCACACACAGCATGTCCAGTGGGGCATCTCCCCTCATTGGCTCCCTCACCAGCTGTGTCATGAAACTGTCTTCCACACACCAGGAACCTCCAGAAGACTGTCTTCTCTCTGCTGTGTTGTATTTCCAGAAGACATTTGGTAAATTAAAGTCCCCCATTAGAACAAGGACTAGTAATCATGAGACTTCTCTCTGCTGCCTATAGAATATTTTGTCTGCCTCTTCATCCTAGTTGGTTCCCTACTTGGCCTTCTTCCTGATTCTTACCCATGGACACTCAACCCTGTTGTCACCATCATTAGGTTCTAAATAATCTAACTTACAGGGCTACCCTGCTGGCTCTCCTTCCTTGTCTGCTTCAGATCTTTGTGGAAAAGAATTTAAGACCAGTGGAATTATATGTTTTGATAGGATAGCTTCCTAACGCTTTCTAGTATGTCTTTTTTCCCCCATGCAGCATAGTGAAGAATCACAAGGAAGTTTGTGCAAACTTAAATATATTGCTTAGTCACCACTAGAATGCATTGCAAAGTCAAAAATCAAAGCTGGAGTTAGGGAGCAAGGCTTGGATATTACAAGCTGTCACCCCCTGGTTTCAATGCTTTATGTAAAAGACAGTGTTTCTTTTTGTATCCTTTTGATGAAAACTTCCTTTTCTTTCATAGAATAATAAGATTGACTGGGTTGGAAAAGACCTCCGAGATCATGAAGTCCGATCCTTGATCCAACACCCCTGTGGTTACCAGACCATGGCACTCAGTGCCACATCCAGTCTCATATTAAAAACCTCCAGGGATGGAGAATCCACCACCTCCCTCGGCAGCCCATCCCAATGTCTGATTATTCTCTCTATAAAAAGTTTTTTCCTATTAGTCAGCCTAAACCTCCCCTGGCACAGCTTAAGATCGTGACCTCTTTTCCTTTGAACAGCTTTTAAGATTTGTGTCAATATGGGCACACCCCATGGATGTATCACATGAATATTTATTTTTAAATAATTGAAAAAAATATGAAGTGTTAGAGAGAATTACAACTTACTATGATTTTAGGAAGGGATCAGAATACAAAGAGGTGCCCTATATGTAACAGAATTTTGTTATCTCCTTGTTCAAGATTGCTTTAATTTTCAAATGTTTTGGGGCGTAGATTTTTAATTGAACCACTTCCAGAAGAACTCCCCTCTGGAGGTAACATTGTTGTATTCTGTTGCATGGTGTATTGCAGGAAAGATTCTGTGTATCATTTCTTTTTCCTTTCCACATAGTTTCTTATCCTTGCTGCTTTAATTTTTAAAGCTAAGGCTTGGAGATTCACAAAGTGTAGTTCTCCTAACTTGGAGAACTATCATGAGAAACCACAGGAAAAGTCTACTTCTTTTTTTAAGGAGGTAATCCTTGAAGTCAGTAATATTACATTAATTCAAATGGATGTTATTTTTTTCTTTAAAAATTCTTCTGCAACTCATTTGGTGTCCAGGTACTCTTGGCCCTTAAAACTCATCAAGTTCATAATCTCTGTCCTTTTTATGTTTTTTGAAGAAATCCAGGTTGTCTTGTGTGAAAGCAGAAACCAAAACCCTGGCTATGGCTTCAGCTGCTTCTTGCTGAGTGGCTTTCTGTGACTGGGTTGGCACATTCAGGGGTGGAGTAGAAGGGCCTCTGGTCCAAAAGTAGGCAACTCAAAAACACAAGGTAGCCTGGATGTGCTGCATGAAGGGAAAATGTAGGTTGATAGATTTCTCCATTTTAATAGTTTCCCTGATACCATTTATTAACAATAAGTAAGGCCTCTTTCATCTTTATAGCATGATTTTTTGTGTTATATTAGGATTATTGTTTCTGTAATGCTGGTAAAACAATGTGGGTCAAAGGTCCCATCCTGGAATCACGTTAAGCCTGGAAGTATTGCAAACTTTCATCATTTGATAAAAAGAACACAAAGTTAAGAAAAAAAAAATGAATAGGAATAAACTCAAGTAAAAAAATAGAAGTCAGACATGAGAATGAGTTAAGACAAAAGATGTAAGAGGCTTAAAAGAAGAATGGAATAGCTAGAAACTGTAAAGAGGAAACAAAATGTTACTTTTAAAAGGAATAGAACTTAACAGGAAAATTTATTGGATAGTTAATGTGGAATATGAGGTGAAGGTAATTACATGTTTGGAAGGTGCAAATGTGGGATAGTGTATTTGGTTTGATTTTTTTACTGTGCTTTCCTCTTGAACATTGTTTTAACTTTACAGGTTAATAGGAAGTGAACTGACATTCAGGTTGAGAGCGTAAGTAAATATACAGAACTCAGGACATTCTAGTACTAAATACCCAGAAGAGTAAAATCAGAGAATATTCTTGCTTATATATTGACTAGATATAACCTAAAATAACTGAAGTACATATGTGATTTTTTGAATGAATGAAAATATGTGGATTCTATATTCCTGCCTGTATGGAAAAATCTGTGAGTCCAGTTAGTTACTGTAATTCAGTGCAGACAGCCTTCAAAGAAAAACAAAAGGAGCTTATAGTAAATTGTAGATTACATTTTTCTTTCTCTACCTGGTAGCCCAAAAATGATAGATTGTCAGTGTTACAATTTGGTTGATGATAGTTTGAAATGATAATGACTTTCTGAACAAAATTAAAAGTATCTGAGCTTCTCAACAGTTAGGTTTTTTCCTAATGTAAAGAGTTTAGCAACCTAAGATGAGTGGTTGATACCAGACATCATTTATGAGATTCTTTTTAGAGTTAGGACATGTGTCTTTAGTAATAAGGGTGCCTAAAATTATTTTTTTTTTCTGAGACTTTCCTTCACTTTATTCTATTGCCTTGTTTACCAGTGGAAAGCATTTATTAGGATTTATTTAAATTGCTGGAATGGTGAACAAGAACAAGCTGCTATTTAGGTATAACCTTGTATTATTTATGCATATGCTGCATAAATATTCTCCAAAGCCTATTCTTCACACTGGGTATCCTCTTGGTAATCACATTAATAAACACAAGACAATTAGTTTTATACAGACTGTCCAGTAAATCAGCTGGGATTCTTTTTTCCCTGATGCATAGCCTGGGCAAGATCTTCCCAGGAGCTGTGTAAAATGCCTAATACCCATTCATGTATATCAGAGTTTGGGGTTCAGAACTCCTAAGTTCACGTCCTGAGGCACAAAAGCACTCCTTTGTTTCTCAATCAATAAAGAATACATTCTGCCTGGTTACGGATCAGGGGTTTGAGCAGTGCATGTCTCCTTGACAGCGCTGTGTTTTGCTAGCTGGAGGCACTGGTGGTGCTGATGTGTATTTCTTTAATTTCTTTTCTCACTTTCAGTGAGAATAGAATCTAATTAGATTCTGATGATGCTTAAGAAGAGGGAAGGACAGTGTTTCTCTGAACATTATTCTATCTAATGCAGAGAGTAGTAGGGGTTTTTTTATGTAGCATTTAGCACACGTGAAAACAGATGTGTGTCCTTAGCAAGCTGTCATGTCTCAAACTTAACAAAAACTGTGCCAGGAGAAGCTGGGGAGAATCGCAAAGCCCGGGTCTGGAAGCAGTGGAGTGCAGTGCTGATAGCAGTGTGCTCCCTAGTGCAAGTTTCCAGAGAGCATTTCTTCTTGGCACTGACACAGCCAAGTCTCTGCTCCGACACAGATGTTCCTCCAGCAGCTCTTAGTAACGCTGCTTGACGGATACAATGTCATACCCAGGGGTTCGTGGTCCACCTCAGCTTTCTAAGAGGACTCGCTACTGATGAAATCAAAAGCCTAGAGAAGCATGAGATGCAGGGCTTTATCTAATATTTTGTCTCAGCTACAGTGGCTGGTGAAACGCCTCAGCTCAGTATAGTGCTGCTTTACACCACTGCAACTTTCTTCAAAGCAAACTCTTGGTGAAATCTTCCAATTTCCCTCTGATTGCAAACCGGTGTGAAGACTGGAATGATTTGCCTGTTGGAAGAATGTTGACTCTCGAGTGGGAGTCGGAGGGACTGCAAACAGTGGGTATTGTTGTGATTATATTTGCATCTCTGAAGCTGCTTCATTTGCTGGGACTGATTGATTTTTCAGAAGGTAAAGTGGTCACTCACAGTTTGTGCTGTTTGTAGGTGCAGTGTCTGATATGCTAAAATAGACTTAGAGCATCAGCTATAAAAGAAAACTGTGAAATGAAAAAAGTGAAAATAACAGACTAAAAATCCTGGTTTGTTTCTGCTGGTTTTACTTTGAAATTGAAAACAGAAGTAGATGCTCACATAAGATATATTTTACAATGGTTTTACAGTTGTCTTTGAGTGGATGTTTATTAGAAAAATTGCAAATAGTGAACATAACACCTGTCAGTTGCCTTTGAAAGCTGCTCACTGCTACTGAGCTTGGTAGTTCAGTTCATATTTACAGAGTGCTTTGCTCTTCTGATTTATGATGCAGTTAGAGTTTTGTTCTCTGTCAGTATCTGTGTTTTAAAAATCTGTATCATGCAATACACTATTACTACAGAATGAGCTTTAGGATCAAGCCTGCTCTGCACCTTTCAAAAAAAAAGGCATAGATGCCAACACTAAATGTGGGTATTTAAAATATATATAGTGCATATATGTTTTAAAAATTCTCATTTGCTTGCTCAGAATTTTCTGTTCTCTACCATATGGGTCATATCATTTCATCTACTTGCAAAGAGGGCTTCACATTAATTTATTAGGAGTTTTTTTCTATACAAAATGAGGGGTTTTTCACATCTTATAGAAATAAGCTATTTCAGTTAACTGTTACTGAGGTGTTTTGCTGTCAGCTTTTCAACTTTTTCACTAAATGCCTAGTATGGGCTGCTATAGTAAACAAAAATTACTCACTCACTGAACTCCTTGCTCAAAAAATACTTGCTTTTGTCAGTGTGTTTGCTCATGTGAGTTCAAACTACTCCTTTTTGCTGTATAACTGCTTTCAGTCGTAATCACATAGCCAAGGAGACCACTCCAGTTTTCTGAAACATTAACTTTTCATCATGCAATAGGATCTTTGATGGATGTAGCTTCAGCTCATAAAATTGTTCAGAGAGCTGATAGAATTTGAAATCTTTAAGACAGCACTTAGATAGTTACTGAACTATTGAAATATATCATCCTTCAAACTGTATGTGGTAAGAATCTATAAGATTTGCTTTGTTCCTATATAATGCATTGGTTATAGAATTACTTTTTCAATTCTAAACAATTGCTAATTTACTCTTCAGCATTGCTTACCTTTGGGTTTTTTAATGCTCTGAATGTATAGCATTTGTGACATCTAAAAAAAATTGTTATAGTTATGGATTTGCTTCAGATTTATTACATATGATAACAGATAGGAAAAAAGATTAAATATTGGTTTTTTAGCATATGTAGAATTAGATCCCTTTCTTGATTTCTCACAGAATGATATTGTCACTAAGTTTGTGGAAAATTGTTTAATGTGATCTCAACTATATTAAACTGCCCTTTAAAAAAAAAAATCCCCCTGGTACAAATTAATCTGATTTTAATATGAATAATGAGTTCAAGATGATATATCAATTGAAGTATAACTTTTTGTTTTAATGCAACCAATAGTGTCATGGCAGGTCCTCACATGATAATATAATAATTTCACTCAAAAGTACCTAGGTGTAAAAAGATTAAACATTATCAGGTACAGCTGATGTATTTGTAACTGCAATGTGAATAACTCCAGTGACTCAGGGAATTTCCAGTTTGCCTGAGGCTGATCTGTGCTATTCAACTCTTCCATGTTGGGGTACTGCCATTACCATTAAACAAGAATTCTGCCCAAATGATTAAGGAATTAAGGATTATAGAGTATTCTAAGTAAAAAAACTAATAGTTTGTTGTTCACCTATTGAATGCAAGAAAAGGTTTTTTGTTTTTATACAAGGAGGATCACATTTGGAATGTCAGTGTTGATCCAGAAACCAAAATGAGCAATGAGTCCTCTCCATCAACCACATGGAGGCAGGTCATGGGCCATATGCTGAAGCAAATCTGTTCCCATAGTTAGGGACTTACATTGTGAATATCACTGAAAAAAAGGGCAGTTTGCCTGATGTTTGCTAATTAAGCACAGAGAAAACAGCTAAAAGAAAAATCTTAAGTTACTAACTTGTTATAACTTCACTGATTTTAGTGAAGTTGCAATGATGCATTACAAGACCACTGCCTTTACACTA
Source organism: Empidonax traillii (assembly GCF_003031625.1). Lineage (NCBI taxonomy): Eukaryota > Metazoa > Chordata > Aves > Passeriformes > Tyrannidae > Empidonax > Empidonax traillii. Next base: position 221,676 of record NW_020956027.1, read on the forward strand.
CATAGCAAGGAATGAACATTACATAACAAATTCCATGAGTAAACAGGAGAATCCAGTCAATTTGCTTAGTTTTATTACAGTGTTCAGCAGTTGCAGAACAGAGAGGAACCTGTTTTCATTCCATGCCCCTGACTAGGGACTATGTTATTCTGCTTCATCTATTCTCTACTTTCCAATAAGCAGGAGAGAGAGACCAGAATGGAAAGCAAGCTGGCTTCGCTGGAGCCAGCAAGCTATTTCAGTTATAAGGACAGAATTGAATCAATACAACTTTCACTAGAAGAGAATGAAACTCTCCTTTGCCTCTCCTTCCATTACTTTGAGAGTGGTTTGATACTGATCAATATCTTCCCTCCAACTTCCTTACCTGAAACTTTTGCCACTGGGCAGCTTTGCTCCAAAGCTTTTGTTTTGTTCCTCAGGTGGAAGGGGAGGAGAGGAGGGAGATCAAGCTGAAGCAATGGATCAGAGCAGTAAACCAACAGCACCAGGCTTATTGGAAATTCTTTCACCAGAATCTTGGAGTGGAGAGATGGCAAAATGAAGGATTCACTTTGCATTTGTGTGTCCAGAATAGCTGTCAAGTGGTAGCTGTGTGGGGAGATTATGTGTGTGCAACTTTGTAAATGTTAGGGGACTGCATAAATCAAAGTCTTTGAAAGGACTAACTTTATGTCTCTTCCTACATCGTACATTGATTATATTTTGAAGTGTAACACCTCATACAGAAATGTTTTTCTTTTGCTTTTGAATAGAATGCATCCAATGTTGCAATCTATTTTAGAACCTCATTCCTCCCATTTTCGTCAAACTAATCTCTAACAGTTTCCAGAGCTTGTAGTTATCTTTCAAATATTATCTTTTTATCTTATTCAGATAAAAATGTCATTTCTGGCATATGAATGTCCTATGAACTCCATGTCTTTTGGCGAGTAGGAGACACTGGTCTCTACATGTCTTTCAGCTCAATAGCCTATCAAGGCTAGGTAGGAATACTTGATTGTTAGTTTCTTTTACTATGATGCAAAGAAAAGACTTAGTTCACTTGCAGTTATCAATAAACGTATTTGGTTGCATAGTCATTTTTTGTGAGTAAATAGAGTATTTTGTTGCTTTAGCTAGGATTTGGAAATTGGAAAACAGGTAAATAGAGGTAGTTTTAAATAGAGGTAATTTTCTGTCTTAGGATATATCTTCTCTGTGCAAGCACAGAAAGATCCTTTTTTTATTATTATTTATGATCTAATCTGGATGGACAGGAGTCACCTCCAGTCCAGAAGTTATGTTAGTGCATTTATCTGTCCTGTCACACTAACTGCTAAAATGTAGCCTCTTTCGTAGTTTCGATGCTTAAAAGCACAGAGCAGATGTTAGGTCTGTCTGCAACCATCTGTGTTAACACATTGTTAGTTACCCTTACGGCTTTAGCAAAACCAGTGAGGTTTAAGATATTGCCTTGAGTGCAGTATGACTCTCACCCTTAGAAAATGAATGATGTGGGGAAAGAAGTAACGCTGAGAAATTCTCAATTGCATCATATTTTCTAGAGAAAAAGGACACCAAAAGGCGTGAGAATTTTCTTCTTGTCTACATGTGGCTGGTAAGAATAATCCTAATATGAGTGTCCTTCCCTGTGTACTGGAAGCTGTGCTACAAGTCCAGCTTCCAACAGACTCACCTATGTTGCTCCCTCTCCTATATGACTTCTCTCAGTAAAACAGGATGCAATGTAGCATAATTCCACAGTAAAGAGAAAGGTAAAGAATGCACCACACAGGAATACCAATCCCCTTGCCTCTTCCAATCAGTTGCTTGTAACACCTGGTCTCAGTAAGCTATTCAGTTTTCATGTGGTGAAGTGTCCATTTCCTACCTGTCCTTTTTTTTTTTTTTTTTTTTTTTCCCTCCAGACACTTGTAGAATCAAGGGAACTACTTTATTCCTCAAAAGATTCTGTTCGTGGATACTGATACCCCAGTGCCAATTCATGGCATCGAGGTATATGGTATTATTAATTTCCTGTGATCATTAGTGAATTTTTACACCAGAAATAAGAACAAATAGCTCTTTTATCATCAAATGTATTAGCACCTGTGCACATAGACTGTTTGTTTGCTGCATATGGCTAGATGAAAGGTGTTAAGATTCTTTCCAAAAGCATAATTCTTCCCCTCAAGAGGTGAACAAACTGAGTTACCATTTTTCTTTTGGTTTGTTTTGCCAACCTTCTTTGTAAATCTTGACAGAGATTCTGTATTCAAGGTCTCTAAAGGAAAGTCAATCTATATATTTTATATATATATATATATATATATTGCACAGCAGAGAAGAGTTACTTCAGGCCAAATGCAAAACTACATTAAGTTTCTGCTTTAAATTCAACCTTGATCCAAACTCAATGAAGTCACCCATTTGTATTGGGTCTTGCTGAGATGGTGTTCATTTCCCCACAGTAGCCCTCACTGTGCTGTGCTTTGCATTGGTACCTAGAAGGGTGTTGGTAACACACTGGTGTTTTGGCTACTGCTGAGTAGCATCAGCACTGTAACATTCCTTCCTCAATGGAGGGCAAGATTCTGGGAGAGGACCCAAGTAGACCACCTGGCTCAAACAAAGGGATATTCCATAGCACATGACATCAGCTCATATATAAAAGCTGAGGCAAGGAGCAGGAAGGGGGACATTCATTATGTCCAATGTCGGCCTGCTGAGGAACCGTTGTGGGTGCTTCTTGGAAGTGGCTGGACATTGGTGGCTGCTGTTGGGAAGTAGAGAATAAACTCTGTTATCTTGCACTTCACTCTTGCCTGTACAGGTTTCTGCTTTTCTTTTGCCTTAGTAAATAGCCTTATCCCAACCCGCAGGTTGTTTTCATCTTACTCTGTCCCTTGTCCCACTGGCAAAGTGAGTAAGAGTGGCTGGGTAGGCACCTGGTGTCCAGCCAAGGTCAACCCACCACACCACTGTACTAAAATTTTACTCTCTGGCTCAGGATCCTCCACTGTATTTGCAGTCTAACTTGGAGAGGGCTCCTTTTGGCCAGACTGTTCTGTGAGAACACTTCCCCACAATAATTGGATTTTCCACTTCATAGTCTTGATTCTTTTTCAAGAAAACGTTCTTACTAATAGTCATTTTAGGCTGAGGGATTGAGTATTTGCAAACAGGTAGGGAAGTTTCTCTTTGTATTCACCTTTGCAAGGATAGAGTTGCTTTTGAGCATCATTTGAAGTTTCTTAAGAGGTGCTGAGTATTCATCTGAAGCAGATCATTCATCAAGAGATATCCTGGCCATTGCTGGCCAAATTTACATATGTTTTGAAAGGAAAGGAGATAGTTTCTTCCAGAATATAGATACAAACACCCAAAATAAAGGTGACATATATTTGATACCTGCAAAAACATCTACATCTAACCAGTTTACATCCCAGAGCATGGATAACAGGAGCTTCCTACAGAATGTCCTGCTTTTCTCCATGCATTCTGCCACTGATTTCTGCTCAGGCTGCTTTTAAAATGTAGCTCTGGATAAAATAATTCATTTTAGGATGACAGAAATTTGGTATGACAAAATAGGTTTCTGAAAAATAGCTACACTTGGTCAGCTGAGTATAGGTGAGGAGAAAAAAGCATTGCCTAATCACTAATGGACTTTAGGGATGAGAATCTAGGCTTTACTGTTGGAATATGACATTTGCAAAGACATGAATAATGATTGCCTAAAATGACATTATAGAACAAGATTAAATATACAAAATGATGGAATGACTGAATGAAAAAAAATTCATATTAGTGTACTGATGTAAAAATAACACAGTCACCTTTGTTCTCTCTCTTGACTTTTAAATTATTTGTTCCATGTTTGACATAGTTTTTGACCAGAATTCTTTGGCCTTTGATATTAATGAGATATGGGAGATACTTGGTGAATTTTTTTAGGATTTATGTATCTGATTACAGGCAAACCTGTTTGAAACATCAAGATTTACAAAGCAGTTAAACCTGTTCTGTGTAATGCAAAAATAATAACGTAATTTGGAGAGATTGAGTACATCTGCATGTGTACATTTGGTGAAGAAAGAGGAATAATATAAAATTAAGACTTTCTGTACCAAATAAGTAACTTTTAATGGTCATGGTATCCCAAGAAGGCAACTATATAATGGAAGGTCTGATGTAGATACAAGTAGGTCGCTTTTGATGTTAAAAAAAAATAAAAACTCATTAATGACTAATCAAGTTATTATTTTATCTGTAAATTATGCTACTGCTGAATAATCTGTATTCTCATGTTAAAATGGTAGTCTATTGTGCAGATTGATTATTTTATATTTGCCTGTAAGTAGATCAATGGATTCCATATCTTCACTGACATATCCAAAAATATGGATATGTGTCTATATATGGATATATGGATGTCTATATGGATATCCATCTGTATACATATCCATATTTTTGGATATGTATATAGATGAACAAACTTTGACTATTTGTGGTAGACATCTACCCTTATTTGAGTACATTTTTAGCCTTCCACTCAACACTTAAGGAAGAACGAGCTATGCCATATGGAGCAGATCTTTTTCAGACAAAACAGCTTTTGTAAGTTAGAAGGAAGGATATTGATTGAAGCTGAGTGAAATAAGTCAAACCGAAATGAAGTGCAACAGTTTAGTGACTGTTTCATGATGCTCCCAAAGGAGACTTGTTCCTTGCAGATTAAACTGTTGTGTTTTGGATGTGAGTGTGAAATTAGAAAATCAGAGGAGAGAAGATGCAGTTGAGAAGAAAGGGCAGAAAAACATCTAGTTTTCTTAAGGATCAATCACCAAGTGATTAAGTAGGAAAGTCAGGAGGGCTTTTCAGGGCCTCAGTTTTATTTCTTTAAATACAATAGGAAAATTGGGAAAGTAAATGGGCTGAGTTTCACAGAGTTAGATTTTTAGTCACGTATCAATCTTATTACGTTCAAGCAGGTACGCCTGTGCAAGGAGAGGAAATGTAGCATTACCTGCTCAAAAACAAGTTTTATATTTTCCAGTGATCTAGTAGGAACTCATTTAGTTGTGAGTCTCCAGATATCCACAGTGACTGAAGGACTGGTTTCAGCCTAAATATATCTGAAAATGCACTCATAATGTTTAACCTGTGTAGTAGCATTTGACCTATAGCTTTCTTATATTGTAAATACTTTAGATTTCTTTGTTTCTCAGTAAGAGATCGTGTTCTAGATTGTATACATCATGATGAACTTTGAGCTAAGGCAAACTGGGTAGGTTAACATTTGTCTTGCAAAGTTACATTTATGAAGCAATAATCTGAATTTCTTCCCCTGAGATGGCAACAGAATAATATTCCACTTGATGTGAAATATCACTCCTGGTGAAAGACATTACTTTCCACAAGTGGTAGAGCAGTGGTGCTGTTTACATTGGCATACTGCTAGCTGTTTTTTACAAGAATATGTGGGACTATTATCCTTAGACTATAGGCTAATATGCATTCCACATCTTCCTCTCTTTTTTCTGTAGTCTGAATTATTTAAAAGTTGCTTCTTTATTTCCCTGTCAGGTGGGTACCAATTGTCAGCAACTTCAATTACATAAATAAAAGAATCACAATTAAATAGAAAGCTGGGTTGGCATTCAGGAACTGTCATTGTCTTTCCTTTGTGACTTTAGGAAATCTAGAAAATGTGAAAATTACACCGGTTAAGTTACAGGCTGTTGTGAGAGTAAATAGGTTAAAAAGGGTGTCATGAGGTGCTAAAATAGTGAGGCCATACAATGAAATTTGAGACACAACAGATCTCTTTTAATCACACTGTCCAAACTAGGAACCTAAGTTTGAAACTTGAACATGGTGAGTGATAGAGTTAAAATAGCTTCAACCTCTTGAGATTTTATAAACAAAAAAATCACTCTGAATCCAACCGGAAAGGTTTTGGCATCAGTCAGTACCTAAGACTTCATTTTTTGCCATGAATAGTGTATACTGTCTTATTGAGAAACAGGTTGTCTATCTCATATTCCAATAAAAAACTGTGTTAAAATAAATTGCAACAAAATTTTCACTGTACCATAATCAGTATCTTATGCTGTACTCCTGTATACTTTCTGCAGTTACAAATGCTTCATATTACCTGTTCTTTTTAAGAAAACCATTTCTGTTTCTTCTTTGTTTGTTGTTTATTTGTACTCATATCAATATTTATACAGAGGAATACACTCCTTTATGAGATATATAGCACATAGAATACATTATACACATATACAATGAAATATATATGGAAAATAATTTTAGATTTCAATTTATGGGGTACTAAGTGCAAGTAGATGGATTTGCTGTATTTCACAGACTGCATATTAAAAAAAAAAAAAAGCTGACTGTATTTCCTTAGAAATATTTCAAAATACAAGCCTGATTTCTCAGTCTATTACTCATGTGAATAATTTTTTAATACAATATACTTGTAATATGGATGTATTTTTAATTTCAGCACGAGGTGCTGTTTTGTTATTAAAGTGCAAAGTTTTTCTATGGGATTCTGTACTCCCAAACCTAAGAAATATAATTAATTATAATTTAAAATTCTAAAATAAACTATAAATGATGTGAAGGAACTTCCTTTTTTAGTTTAATATTGCATATAGACTCTTGTTATATTTCAATAATGATGCGCTGCAAATAAATGGGGTTTTATTATTTTTCAATAACAATGAATATGATTTACATTGCGGGAAAAAAAAAAAAAAAGAGTTGTTTCCAGTTCTTTCTCTCTCTGGGCAATTTTTCATCCTCATTACTGAAGTCACCAAATGGAGCCCAATCCATTAACCCACAATAATTGTTTGGGGGTTGGATTCAGCCCCTGATCATCAGGTGGATCAGAAAACTTAAACATTTCTACTTGCTTTTCTCAGTTGAAGAAATCTACTGTGTTGTAGTAAATACCAAACTTATGCTGTGTAGCAAAGGCTATATATGTCCACCAGTGTACTCTGTTAGCAGAATATTGGGCACAAAACAGAATAGTCGAAATAACAGCAATCAACACAAGTGTAGACTGTTTTTATGGAAGTAGATAACCTCAGTGTAATACCAATAAATGGATGCTTCCTGTGTACCCATATATTACCATGAATTTGTGCTTCTATTTTTTTTCCAAATGGAGATGAAATTGCTGAAAATAATGTTATTAAAACCTTTTATTCAGATCTGTTTTATCCATGCCAGGTTAAACTTGGATCTCATGGATGAATGCTTGAATAGAAGCATTGGAAACATTATAATTAGGTAAAACTCTTACTAGCAAATTCTTGCTCTTATGAATTTTAATACTTTGCAATTTTGTATTATACGTATAACCATAGACAGTAGTTGCAACCATCCTATTGGTTCTTATATACAAAATTAGATTTTCTGCATAAAGGCTTTACAGTTCAAGGGCTGTTTCTATTTGTACTGCTCCAGAAGCAGCCAGAGAGAAGGCTGGCGACACAGGGAGCAGCAATCTCATTTCTAGTGCTCTGCTGCTGAGAAGGAATAAGAAGCAGCAGGTCAATATTTATGGCACCTCACCTTTTCTTCACTCTGCATGGCATCCTAATCCGGACATCTGATGGGAGGGAGGGAGACAGAGAGAGGAGATTGGATGTATTGCTTACATGAATAGAGAGCAGAACTGAGCGGGCACTCAACTCTTCTCCAGTGTTGAGGAGGTGGCAAATGACATAACATTTGCTTGCAACAACATGGAAGGGTGAGAGAGTTTCTGTGTGCTATATAGATGGGTCAGCCATGCCCAAAAGCATTGCAACACTTTTAAGGAGGACGTAGAACTATAACAGGTTAGTTCACTAGGAAAGTTAAACACTTAAGGAATTGCCAGGAAGGAGTCACAGCAGGCTTTGTTAAGGACCCGACGATGTTAACAGCCTTTTAAGAGTACATGAAAAGCAGAAGCTCAGGGAGGGGGAGAGCAGAAACAACATCCCCAAAAAATATTACCTGTTTAGGGGTTTCTGTTACCATTTGCCCAGAGAAGTATAGTTATTCTTATTTACAGTATTGGATGATAAGTGAACACTTGAAAACCAACTTTCAAACCAAGAAGCCTGGCAATGCAGGAATGCAAATAAAGATGCTCTCTTTTTCAGAAGACTTGAACTATGAGTATTGTGTCAGATCTCTGAAGAAACTTTTCAGCAAATTAGGCCACCTCAATTCAAATTCCTAGATATTGATCTCTGTGACCCACTTAAGATGCCCTGGTACTTAGTTTATCCAGGTTTTGGTGGTTTGTTATGGAATGTAGCAGACTCGGATGGCCAGGAAACTGCCTGGAAACTACATTAAACTACTTCCCAATGAGAAAACAATTTTTTTAGTCTTGTTTTTTGAATAATCTCCCTCATTCTTCTTTCAATAAAGAGTAGGCTTACCCTGCAGGAAGTAAGAAGCATTATTTAACACAAAGTGATTCGCAATGTATTACTATTGTACTACACAGTTGTACATTTTGGAGGAAAAATTCACTTAATAATAGTTTTATTATTTTAATTCTATGATAATTGAGTTCATAAATTGTTACTACTTTGAAAAGTGTTGAAGAATGGTTAAAAGAGGCTTATTCTAAAAATGAATGGAAAAAACCTGTGTTATCTCTGCTCAGATATTTTTAAAGAAAAAGTAATATCATTCATATTCTGTTGTTTGTTTTTGCAGTTGTGTTTTTTTGTAAAACATTTCACTGAAACCTGAGTTCCTGAAAAATTATGTAGAGGATTTTTGCTATGTCTCTTCTGGCTTGTTATGCAAAGAAGAAAGGAAGAGAAAGTTAGTATAGAAGTGAGGGTTTGTTTATTTTTCTTTAGCAGTTACACAGAGAAACTAAAAATGCAAACTTTTCACAGAACAAAAACCCAGGAATACCTGAGGTTGATAGGGATGTGAATTGACAGAATAAGGTATGGTTTCACCCTATTTAATGTTTTTTGATTATCTTATTTAATATCTGTTTTAATATTTGATTAATATTTTACATTCAAAGCCAGTTGTTCATACCCAAAGCTTTCAAGAATAGGAGGGGGGAAAAAGGAGTAAATGAAAGGAATTAGTTTCAAATCTCCAGATTCTTACTCTAAATTTCTTCCTTTAATATAAATTTATCCTCTAGTCATCCTAAGTAGTTTGCACTATTCAAGGTGAGACAACGGAAGATTTAAAATCAGACAGAAGTACCACACTCTAAGTGAGGATCCAGATAAAGTGAAGAGTGGGCACTTTCTAACAGAGAACAGTCATGTGAGAACTCATCTCTTATGAAATTTTCACCCATATCTGTCTCCATAAATATTAGTAGGGTGGAAAGGTCTTTAAAAAGAATTATACTAAGCTAGTGCATAAGAAAGGTGTTTAAGGCCTTACAGTAAGTAAAAAGGTGGGTGTTTGAACTTCCTGTTCTTCTGTAAAGGCCTGAATTACACTTTGATTTTTCTTACTGCTGGGCATGTGTATGACACCTCTGGCACGTCTTTTTTTTCCAATGAAAAAACTTCCCATTTCCAAAACATTGCTTTACAATGACGACACAGAGCATCCTGAGTAATTTTTATGTATGGTAGTTTCATAATAATTAAAATGAGCTCCTGACTTGTATGCTTTGGGGAAAACATTAACCTTCCTTGAATTATCGTATCTTTAAATGTGCAGATGTCAATCCAGTACATAAAATTAATTGTGTAACATGATATTTTTAACAAATTAAGTTGGTCAAATTCTGTGAGTAATGACAAATGCAGATATACTGCATGTTTGCTATCCATAGTACTGTGATTATGTTCTTGCAATAGATGTTAGATTTGCTAAAATTCTGTCTGCAGATAATTTTTTATTTTAATTGCAAATTTTTCTACACATACTCCCATGCATTCCCCAGCTCCCCGTCCCCAGAAAGGCTAGTGTGTGATCATAGTTTCAGCTGCTTCAGCTTGTTTTGTGGAATATAGCTGGCATTAAGTTCTCTATGGCTGTATTCCATTTAGTGTTCGTCAGTTCATATGTTTGACACCTATCAGGTAATTGTCATTCAACAGCAGGATAGAAAGTATTTCTGAAAGTGCTGTTTTAAATTGGAATTGAAAGCTCCTATTTTTTTGCTTCAGTCACTACAGCAGTCATGCTGCAGTTCTCAGAAATGCCATGTTTGTCAATTAGAAGTGAGAGAACAATGGAAGCAACCTCTGAGTTGTTACTTTATTTCTTGTCCTCTATTTAAAGCAACAAATTAAAGGCCAAGCTGTTACACTGAAATGGGAGTTAAAATTAATTTTAAAAGAATGCTTTTTTATGTTATGATAGCAGATAGTGTTTTGTTTTATTCAGTAAATACAATACCATTTTTTGATGCTATGTGTTTTAGATTTTTTTCCCTACCCTCTTAAAAGTAGTAGGACATTAGAAAATAAGTAGCAAAAATGAATTCAAGGATTTGTGATTTGCAGGTTCCTGGAAGGGACAGATTCATGAGAAAGGCTGGACTGAGATTAACTTAATGATTCTCTTTCAAAATTATTATTACTACATGATAAAGTAATGGATTATGAAGGTGTGAAGGTGTGGTATGCAATGGAAGTGTAATAGGCTTAAAGGAGGAAAGTAGGTCTGCATGTCAAATGTATGTCAAAGAGATCACATGACAGTCCCATAGTTTATGACCATACTTCAACGATTAAGAAGTCCAGTCAAAATGATCTGAACTTTGTAGAACTCTTTAATAGTGATTAATTTTGTTGTTGTATGATGTAATATAGAATGACAAAAACTTCCTGGAGCAAGAATGATCTAAGTATTTTAAATTTTAACCACTAAGGTAACATTTGTCCACAAATTCCTGAAACACCACGAGGGACTCTAATTTTAAAAAATGACAAAAGAAACTATGATTAATTATTAATCTCCAGAACTAAACTGGTTTAATTTCTTGAAAAATTAAGGTCATTGTCAAAGCTAACAGGAAAGGTAGATTTTCTGTCAATATTTATTGGTTTAGACCTTTCTGTTTTCTCTCAGTGTTGTGTACTACACAGTGATGCTGCCTTGTCTTCTGATAGCTCTGTCCACAGGCTGGATCTAAAAGGCATCGTTGTACTCATTTAAAGCTATTTGTTACCTCACTTTAACCCTTAGTCTTTAGCTGGCTCCATATGACAAATAGGCAACCAGACACTGGCCTGTGAGCTGGGGGTGCGACAGTGTCTGTGATGTGCGCAGGGTGTGTTGCCCTGGAGACAGACAACCTCCTTACTCTGCCTATGTGTATTTAAAATACGTTCATCATCAGCAAAGCAAATTTCAGACAGCAGAGACTGTTAGGAATAATATTTTCAGTGTAATCCAAATTAACCTTAGGTCAAAAAACCTCTCTCTTAGTATTCTTTCTGCAACAATATTTTAAATTAGGTTAATACACTCTGAGGTGTTTTACCTGTCACATTCAAATGAAAGCAGTGAACGACATGCTGTCTATTTTTCTCAATAGCTATTTTGTGTGAAAGCTATTTTTAATAAAAACATGCAGTTGTGATAGCTCACAGTATACATTCATAATGTATAGCTGTTTGGGGCCTGTCCTGCATTTTCTGCCAATTCTCATTTCCCTGTGAAGAAACCTTGATTATAATCTTCATTCTTAAAGTCACTAGGAGAAATGCAGAGTGAGCTCTCCTTACTGTTATAAGCAAAACAGCGATCTTCAGAAAATATGAATAAATTACTGTTTTTAAAAGAGTAGAAGGGTCACCTACCTGTCTGTTCTTTACAGAGTGAAAATGTCTGCTTGCTACTGTTGGTTTAATAATATCTATTAATAATAAAGAATATTTTTGTGAGGAGAAAAAAAATGTCAAAGGATTTTCAGCCCCCTTTTCACATGATGCACAAATTTATCTATTCACAAAATTGCATTATGAAAATGAGACATTTGTTGCCATGAATTATTAACTGCCTTTTTGTTTTGATTATGTTTTTAATTTTGTTTTGCCTTTTTTTTTTTTTTTTTTTTTTTTTTTTTTTTTTTTTTTTTTTTTTTTTTTTGTACTGGCACGTGTATAGTAATTGAAAGACATCTTCGATTTAAGCAAATCCCGTAAGCATCACAGTGGCTGACCGTTATAATAGCTGTGAAGAAATCTACCTTTCTTGGCAATTCATTTGTAGTAAAATGTAGTAGGCTCCTTCTGCACTCTTTAAACTTTCCTTGTTCCCTTGCTAGGAGAGAAAAATAGCTCAGCAAAGGTAGTTGGCTTTGCTAGGCTATGCCAGCTGGAGCACGGGGGCTGCCATGCGAGTTTTCAGCAGTGCAGCTTATGGGCCACAGGTCACTGCAGTCCAAGAGCAACACGGGTGAAGCCACATCTGTCAGGTGGCAGTTCCCCTTGATGGGAACAGATTGAATAACATCCTATTTTTCCAAGATGTTGAATAAAATCCTGTTTTTCACCATAAAGTACAATAGTGAAAGTTTTTAGAGAGGAAAGTGTGTGAATGGTCTCTAGCTCCTTCCCACGAGCCAGCAGCAAGCTGTCAGGGCTGTGCCACCTGGGCACAGCATGGCTTTACCTAACCTTCTCTGGGACCCTCTCTTCCATAGGAAAGAGGTGGTGGCTCCATTCCCAGGGGAGGAATGGTCTGGATAACCTTCATGTGTGTCCTGGAAGCAGACAGCCAATCCGGCAAAAAACCTGAGTTTTACTCCCTGCTTCTTTGTGGAAGATACTACTCATTTTTCTATCAGACTGTTGCAAATTTGAATTCTTTCAACTGACTTGACTTTCACTGTCCAGTAAGATCTTTTAATCATTTTGCATTCCCATCAGTTGTTTCCAGGGAAGCAAACAGAATTTGTTCTTTTACATTTCCTTCTTCAGCATCCTCCTAAAATGCTGCTTAATCAATTAATATTTTCACACTTGCCTTAATTTTAAGAAATCAGGCCTAAAGGTGGGAAGTGAGTGTCAAGAGCCACTGAATGCACTACTGAAAGACAGTATAAAACAGTTCCCATTTCAGATTACCAGAGAGCTAAACATTATTATAGTCTGAAATATGTGTAGAGGCAAAGAGGTTCCTAGGAACATCCAGTAACAACTTCTCAAGAGTCAGGGGATTTTATCTCTTATGCCTCTACAGATTTCAGAAGAGCTAATTCTTGCTGTGCTGATTTCTCTACAGTGTTCTCCCTCAAATGGATAGTAATCATACTTGACTAATCTTTTCCAAAAACTGATTGGTTATTTCATGTAGCAAAAATATCTTCCTATGGAAAAGACCTCATGTAGTACTTGGATTGTTACCTGCTGTTTGTCAGAGCATCATTTCCATACCTCCCAATGTACTACAACCCAAAGAAAATTAATATCTCAAAATTACAATTGTCTGTACTACAACCCAAAGAAAATTAATATCTCAAAATTACAATTGTCTGCTCTGTTGAAAGCACATATAAATGTATTTTTCAAGGTTATCTATGAGTTTGTTGAGCTGCAATGCTTTTCATTCATTCAATACTTTATTTTTTATTAGGAAACTTCACAATCTTCTACTATATGGTCACGTTGGACTTTTTTTCATTTCAAAAATGAATTATTAAAGTTGCTGGCCGAAGCACAAATATTCAGCTTCATTGAAGTCCTGATGGAGTTACTGGTAATTGGACAGGTGTAGCTAAATTTTCAAATTTATTTATAGGTGTAGTTCATTGAAGAAGTTATTCAAGAAAATTTACAATATTCTGATGATTATATGTGATGCAACATTGAGCATCTCCATAAATAACAGAGGTAACAGTATATTATACAAACTATTTTATACAAACACTTACATTGACAAATTGGAATGTAGTATATTTTACAAGTTCCTCCTTGAGAAAGGCCAGACAAAATGGATTGATTTAGCAAGCAGCAAACCTTTCCCTTGGAATGAATTCCTACTTTTTTAAGATAAATGTTGAGGAGCCTGTGCAAAGGGGTCAGAGGAAAAGGGATATGAACTATTCTCCTGAAGTGGTCTGCAACTACATTTTTCAAACTTGGAGGCTACTCTAGCTACAGCTGCCAAGGTAGGAGTTATCTTGACTTTTCCAAAAAGAAGATTTTATCAGTAATATTTGTCAGTGAGCCAGAGAAAGCTCATCTGTTTGAGAGAGAACTCAGTAACCCTCACTCAGGAGCCAGCTAAACTTTGGAACTTACCTGCAGTGAAAGATTCCAACCCAATTTACTGAAAGGTTTTTTAATCAAGTTTTAGAGTGTGAAGGCATAATAACTTCTTGTATTTAGATCTCTTATGGTAAATATGTTCACCACTGTACAGCTTTACAAAGACAATAAATTCTAACTTTTCTGCTCACAAGGTTCCTGCTTGCAGTAAAGAACTGGTAACTTCTTTGTTTCTCAATATATTTCCTGTATCACAGAAATTAGTCTAGATAAGAGTTGTCACCATGTCTAGGTTTTATGTCCACCTCTCAACTTTGTGAATTTAGTCTGATCTGTACATTTCTCTAATGGTTGCAATGACTGGTGTTAAACATCGAAAATGTGTTACAGACTGATGTAGGGAGATATATTGCGTAATTTTTCAATTTCATTCTTCCTGTATACTTAAAATACCCTTGTTCAAGGAGAAGGGCTGGATGTCAAACTGACATTTTCAATTAAGACCAGAGTAAACCAAACAAGAAACTACATGTGCTTTTCTGATCAGTGTTTATAAAAATATTGTGCTCAAACTTTTACTGCCAAATAAGACTTTAATCTGTCCTCCAGACTGATAACATAGGCTTTCCCGTGGCACAAGTGTTGGTAATAACATGTCATAGTTATGACTTAGACCCCCGCTTTGTAGGGGCTTAAAACTTCCTTACTTGAAACTTCCTGACCCTTACCTTTATGAAGAGATTGCCTAGAAAGAATTTGGTGCTGCAGGGTGCTAACCACATTTCTTCTCTCAGGAAAACAATTACAGAAATGTGTAAATTAAAAGGCAGTTATTTTCATTAAAGTCTGTACACTTAAGAATCAGTTGAATGAACTTTGCTTAAACTTACACAAAAACTGAAAGCTAGAGTAGCATTAGAGCAATTATTACTTGGCAGGGTCAAATACATGGTTAGCCATTAGACCTAATTTGTGGTGGTGTCTTTGTTTTACCTTGAAAATTATAAGGGATAAAGATGACAGATATGAATGAGCCTGAGTGAAAATCAGCAACTCAGAGACTTCTCATCATTAGTTTGTGGTGTCATTTTATTATGGCAGAAAAAGTCAGGGAAGTTTGCAAGATACACTGATTATAAAAACCCTCTTATTTAAACCTGGTCTAATGTTACTTCTAGTGTATCCAGAAAGGTATGTAAGTTATCATTATAAAATCAACCTTTCCCAACAGTTACCACAGAGTGATACATGGATATTGCAGTTGTTTCATAGACACAGAAAAGCCTTTGCTCTGCAAACCATCCATTCTGTTTCTCAGTTGAAAAACATAAATAAATCCTGCAGAACTCTGAGCACATGGCTGTGCTAGAGATGAGGTAGCGGCTGGATTGCTGTGGAAATTTATGGGTCTCCAACAAACCCTGTTAAAGATGTGCTAAATTAATATGCAGTCAGAGTAGCTGTTCCACACTAAAAACCACATTAGGCAATAGTATTACTGTGGGTTATGTCATCCTCTTGTTGATACAGAAATGCTTTCTAACTCACAGATGATTCCTCCTAGTAGAGAATGTAATAAAATATTCAGGCTCTGTACAGCTGAAGAGTAAGAAATGCCTCCAGAATAGCTCCTGGCTGTTTTGTGAGTCGCTCTGATAGCCTAAGGAGCACTTAGAAGAAAGGGAAAGGCATGAGCAATTACTAGGTGTTTCTGAAGTGCTGTTGTGTCATGAGCTCTGAAAATTTTCTTCTACTGCAGTTTTTTCTGATTCTAAACTTTTCACTGCAACCAATTGTTACTTATGGAAGGTTCACAGAAATCCCTCACCATAAAAATTACTTACAGCATTTGGTTGCACTTAAAAGCTTAATGACAACAATTTCATAAATACAGAGATAAACAAAAGAATGTGTAATATGTATATACACACACACCAGTTTAATGGAAATTCATTGAAAATAATAGATATTTTTCATTGTACTCTATCAAAAATATCACTCTGGTATTTGCAGTATTGTCACAAACACTTTTGACAACCTCAGAAGTTCATGCCAATGTTATATCAGTCTGTGCCAAAGGGAACCCTCTATCTAGATAAGGCTTTACTCCATTTAATATACTTGGCAGACTAAAAAGCTTTTTTCTCAAAACTTAATTAAACACAGTTCTATCTGGTAGGACTGGGAAAGGTTCTTGTGCACACCATTTCTTAGTTCTCAGCAGCTGAGGATGATTGTTGAAATCTGATGTGGGTAATCTCATATTTGGCAGAACCTTAAGAAGTTTTGGCATCTTTAATAATGAATTCTTCAAGAAGACTAAATCTTCCTTGCCACTGTTTTTTTCCATGTAATTGCACATGCAATTTGTAAAACACCCACATCCATGGTGCAATTTGTAAAACACCTACATTTGTATTTCTCTCTTTTATTGTCTTAACTACTTATAACGTTAATTTTACACATCACAGATAAAACACTGCTTTATTTCATTATTAAAACGTAGCAATTCAAATTAACTTGGAATTTTGTGAGGCAGGAGTATATGAATGAAACACTATTTTAAGGCTGAATTATAGATAAAAGGCAAAAATCCCACCTAAATAAAATGTAAATTTGCTATAATTACCCACCCCCCAAAGCTTTGTATTTTTATGTTACTGTCTTGGCATGTTCTTCCATTAAAATGTGTCTAAGAAGAAAATATGGACAAGGGAATGACAAGATAGTTTCTCACATTTTGAAATTCTGAAGATTATGTTCAGCGCTATGAAAGGGTTTCTCTCTCCAACAAGGAGGATTTGTAGGTTAGACCTAATTTTTAGACTTCTTAAATCTATTTTTTACTGAGCAACAATTATATACAAGGTAAAATAACTGAAAATATGAAGAAGTTTCAATATTTTATATGGTTCCCTTGAAAACAGCTTCTTTAACAGTCTGTTAATAAAACAATGTTTTTTTAATCCTAATATTTATTCGGTTTTGGACCTCTTGTTACTAGCATATGTAAAGATGCAGTAATATAAACTTTATCATCTCTACTTGCATAGGTTGTGTCACTTTCCTTGATTTTATTCTTATATTTAGCCATACATGTAAACAGTCCTTTGTAAAAAAAAAAAAAAAATATATATATATATATATAAAACTTCCTTTCTCCTTCAGTTCTGTAACATGAAATGAATAATATGCACCTGCTCTGAACCTCTATGAGTTAAAATTTGAGCTACAGTTAAGCCTTGTATGCTTCTCCATTTCTAGTAGAGAAGTTCCATCCTTCTTCTACCACAAAAACCAACTTTTACTTTAATCTAAAAATATTTTCCAAGGCTCCTCCTTCAGGTTATGTCTTTTAAACGTGAAGGTATCATGTCTTCTTGAAATCCCTCAATCCACTGGAAACTATGGTCCATGTTACTGGTCCTTTCTTTGATCTTCGGTAGTTTTGGAGGGGATTTTTATAGATAACAGACTTGCCGTGTTACTAAGAATTTTATCTGTGGCCCCTGAGAAACTTTTAGTAGGTGTACTTTAATTTTTTTCACAAATTTCTGAACTCTTGCTTTAAATTATCTCAGTCATTTTATTTCTATGTCTGTGAGAAATTTAATTTTTTTCTGTCTTAATCTAATAGAAATTGTTATTTCCAACTTCATTTCTTCATCTTGTGCCAACATTGCTGTCTGCTCTCAGATCAGCAACATTCTGGTTTTTGTTTTGTGGGTTTGTTTGTTCATTTGTTTGTTTTGGGGGGTTTGCTGCTTTAATTGATGGCAGGTTTTTTTGTTGTCGTTTGTTTTAGTTTTTATTTTTGGCAGGGGGCAGGCAGGGTGGATTTTTTTCTGCTAGGACGGGAGAAAAGGTACATAGGGCTCACATAAATTCTAATATCCTTCTAAATTACTAGGGATGTACCCCATATTCCCGGGCATAGTAGGAACAACACAAGAGGCAGATTTCTACTGACAGTTCTATACCCTCATGCCGAGAAGAAAATTGCAAATATTGTCTCTCTTGACTTCTTTACCAAGCTGTGAGTGTGATTGTGTGAGCCATCTGAGGCTGTATAATACATATATCAAGTTAGCTGTATTCCTTAGTAAAGTGTAGTTACAGAGTTTTTCTTTGCTTTTATTTTTAGTTCTCCTACTGTCTTTCATTCTAAGATCCTCACTGGCTTGATTAGGATTTCTATTGACTGGCAGGTGCCTAGTGATTTGATTTTCCAGTATATGGTGCCTAAAATCATGGGAGAAAAAGACTCTCCAGGCAACATTAGGTAAGATATAGAGCAGCTCTTTTAATGAAGGTCCTCTGGACATGGAGTACAAAGGCATGTGCACCCACATACAGAATTCTTACATTCTTATATTTTTTACTAATTATCATATCTAATAGGGGCATTCAATCCTAAGATCCCTTTTGCCCCGGTACCACCCTCAGAACTGCCCCACTGGAGCCCCTCTAAGGGCCTTGAGCCTTCTGTCTTCTTTTGTCTACCATATCACTTGTTATTCTGGCCCAAGTGCACAAGCCAATGGAATGTTCTTGCTAAAAAATCTATTGCCTTGGAAAGAAAATTAAAAGATGGTTAAATCGAAGCTTTGGAAATGTGACACAAAGTGTGAGAAAGTCTAACGATCTAAAGTGAAGGAAAACTCCAGCTATGTTGAAATCTACAAAAAGCTAAAAATCTTAAAAATTATAAGGCATCACTGTATTCCTTGCTTTAAAAGGATAGGCATAGCAAAAAAATGGAGTGTAGTTTATTATTCTTGTGTGTTACATATATTATAAAATGCAAGGAGTTATGATTCACCAAGATCACTTTCCAAGTCTGTGACAGTGAAAGGAATTTATCCTTTATTTGCCAGTGCCTGGGATACCCGTTCCTACTGGTCAAAGAGCAAACAGGAATATTCTGTATTAGAGTAATTTCTAATACATGTATTAGGCTTATCTCCACACAAGCAGGAAGGATATTTTTCTTTATATCTGTTTTAGGTGTTTTCATGGCTTATGTCCTGATGCCAGAGCAGAACAGATTCCCAGTAGTTTATGTTGTGCTCCATTTACATCTGACTGGTGTAACTGCTTCTTTGGTAAATGCTCCTGTGCTCTTAAGGGCTTCTTTTACTGAAGAGTTCATTCATTAATAACAAAGCCACTAAAGTAAACTGTTCACATTATTGCAGAAAAATAATGTTAGTTAAACGTAATGGAGGATGTGTGTCAGGGACACAGTCTTTATTGTGTTTTCAACAGGTTTATGCCATGTGCCTTTTCCTAAAAGGTACTTCAGGTATGTTTCCTAGCTAAATGGAAAAAGTGTTTAGGTGAACAAATTTTCAATTATACCAGGACACCTACATCTTCAAAGACCAATTTATATCTAAAAAGATAGCCAAAGTGTTCCTCTTAGACTATCAGTTCAGCTAACAAGCAATCAAAAAGCTAAAGGCTCGGTATAGTATATGCATTTTTGACTGAAATAGAGCTGCAGTGGGTTTACAGTTCTCAAGATCAGCCAGTGGGAAAAACCAGATATGTAAAATTATTAAATATAAAGAAGAATATTCACCAAAAAAGGCTCAATTTCTTTGTTGTTTGCTGTTTACTTTTTCGGTGTTTCCTTGGAGCTCCATATACTCACAAAGATGTTTAAATGGTATCACTTTGCAAGAGTATTTAGATCCATTAAGGTCTTAGTTACATTTTTACGATCAGTAGATTATTTTTCCAAACCATAATCCAACACTATAATTTAGTGATGTTCACTGAAAAGTGATAAAGGAATTCTGTTGCTGCAAGGTACTAACTGAACAATAGTAAACCCCAAGGGACCAAGACTGAAGAAGGACTTCAGTCCTGACACATTCTTTCAGACTTCTTCACAGAACTCTACTGGAGCACCTGCATTGCACCAGAGAGATGGCAAATCTTTGCTCCAGTTTCTCTCCCAAACCTCTGCAATTCACCAACGTTCATAATTAAAATTACTTTAAAATAATGGTCCTTGTTCTGGGTCACAATAATTACCATGGTGATTTAGGGAATATGCCTATGTATAATTTCTGAACTCACTTTGAGAATACGAACTCTGTACTTGTATCTGTGTCATGCTGAAAACCCCATTTGCACTCCACCTTCTACCTCCATTTTGGAAAAAGAGCTAAAAAAAGGATGGTTGAGCTTTGACTGACCTTATTTACGTGAAAGTATTTTTGAACAATTTTTAGTGTTGCCAGATGTGATCTTTGATAATCTGAGAAAAGTATTAGTCATCATCTGATGAACACGTATGGAAGTTGTAAATGACAGTTTCTGATTTGGTGTCTTGTAGAGAGGGAGAGTAAGATGGGAGATTTTGTTGAGCGGTAAAAATTCATGTCAGAGAGGCAAGAAAGGAAAGGAAAAAATGATTTTTAAAGAAATAGAATAATTTTAAACTTTTTTTTTCTTTAATATTTGGTGAGATACCTAAAGACAGGACAAAGTATACTGGAGGTTTTAAAAGTTGCATGTATTATATGCTGTAACTGTTTCTTGACCCAGAAGAGCTAAATTGTAAACCAAAGAGTTGGTCAAACTAATGCTCTGGAAAATGACAGTTTTTTTAACAATAAAGCATTTGGGAAAGTTTGCATTAGTCATAGGACCTAGGACACAGCTGTGGGGGATCTTACCTTAATAACGTTTACTGTCTGGTGAATGTGATATCCCGAGACAGCATCTGGAGACTGAAAAGCAGATTTACAATTTAACTTAATGTTGTTTTGGTAACTAATCCCAAAACTAAGCCTAAGGAGTGTTCAGCAAAGGAGGATTTACCAAAACTGTGATGATTTCCAGTTATAAAAATCAACCAAACAAAACAGGAACATGAAATATTCTTTTCAATTAGCTGCTATTTCAGGACATGTTTATAACGTTAACAGTTTCTAAAGGAACTTACCATTCTCGATGTGATCTCCTTGGATGCAAGGAGAAAATTAGTGCCTTCAGCCTGCCCAAGCAAACTCCTAAACAGTTACTATAGGATTTGGTGCTGTCTAGATGCTTTTAATCTCTGGTAAGCATAATCCTGATAGAGCTTGCATTAAAGTCAGTGGATGGATTCAGGAGATATTCAGGAGAATTATTTGTTGCTTCTTGTTCAGAGGGAGCACTTTCAGGAAAGAGTTACAAAATCTTGACTATTAAGTTATAGTACTTGTATTTGCATATTTTCATATAGAACCAGTGGTTATTTTCTAAAACTTCAAGACTAAATGTCCTGGATTCCCTTAGCAATGTTTCCTTATACTTTCTACGAGAACTAAAAAGAGATTTTTAGAAGCTCTGTTTTGCTGCAGTGCTACAGCATGTTTTTATGTTGCAGATGTTGTTCAGCTCAGACCATACTGTAGTTTGCATTCTGATTTCCTAGGCTATACTGTGATGGTTATGGCTCAGCATATCAAGTTTCATCGTTCTTCCCATATCAGCAAGATGAGATAAATGGTTGCTTTTCTCTTTCTTACAAGTAAAATGGATCGTAGCAAGCAAAGATGACTTCAGTAACATCACTCTCATCTTATTTCAGGCTGACTTTTAGTCAGTGTTTCCCTTTTCCTATATTTCTCTAATCTTCCACATACCTCTGGACAACACTCAGTTCCCAGTCTAAACTTCTGATGTGCTGTAATTATGTAATTACTAATACTTCGACTTCAACAGCAGTCTGTGATGGAGCAAGTAGTCAAAGGAAAGCAGTTCAACATCAATTACTTTGTTACAGTAAAATAATGATCTGTTGTTGGAAATGGTTAGGGATATCAAATGATTAACAATTAGCAATATCTCTTTACAGGATGGGGGAGAAAATGTGACGAAAAGCTCATGGGTGGACATAAAAACAGATTATTGCTTACTAATTATCTCCTCTTCCGTGCCAACTAGCACAGGGAGAAGGAGAATGGGGGGTTGCAGTCAGTCCATGACAATTCCTTTCTCCTTACACTTTCTGTGCTCTGGTGTAGGTCATTCCCATGATCTTCATCTCTAGCTCGGTCTCTCCACTGTTAATTTCCTTCAGAAATACCTTCAAGCTCCAGCATGGGGTTCTGCCACCACCCCACCACTACCAAAACCTTACCACTTAAACCAAATATGAGTGGAAATAAAAACCCGGATACATAGGTCACTGAATCCTGCAACCTCAGGGGTAATGATCATATAATCTTCTATGCTATTTCATCAAGCATTTATCTCAAAACTAGATATGTTCTTGAGCTACTAGTGCAGTTCAAAGACTCCAGGTTTCATGGTACACAAAAATCTTGTTGTTTTCTAGCTTCAGACTATTGACAGTCATTTCATAGCCATTTGTTCCAACATTTAGATTACATAGCATTACTTTCAGTTCTCAAGCTTGCATTCTTGATACATTTGCAGGCAAGAGTCATCTTGGTATTGCATTAACTAAGCTAAACAAGCTCTGGGTCATCCTGGGAATTCTTATCTTCATCTATTCCAACTTCATCTTTCTCAAATGTGATTGAACAGAATTTTTCATGCTATCCCTGAGTGTGTCTGCCTGATACTAAAGGGTCAGAGTTTCAAACGTTCTCTGAGCAGTTTAGGCATCTTCTGTCATGGCCACTTCAGATCAGTAGTTGGTGGCCATTGATGAGGTAATACATGCAGGTCCCTACTGTCTCTGTCACTTCAAAATAAGGAGATCCTTTATCTGGTTCACCTTTCCTGTTATTATAATATTTAGACCAATCCTGCTTATTGTGCCAAATTACTTTAGGAAAGCCTTGTTATTTTGGTGTAAATATTTAGTACAAGGTATTGCACTTTGCATCAATACCGATATTCGGTACTGATGTGGAGAGCTGTGAAGTTTGCCCTTTACAAGAGTTGAAACAACTGTATCAAAAATTTGTGATGTGGGGGTAATGAAAAAAATACTTATAACTAAACATCCCTGATAAGACTATTTTCTGGGAGAGAAGGAAGTTGAAGAAACTCAGTTGTTTAGGCTAGGGGTTGGATGAGTGCAAGATTTGTAAGTATACTATGAAGAGGTTTTTTTTTTTTTTTTTTTTTTTCTGATTAAATGTCTTAATACTGCTAATAAAAACAAATAAAGCAAAGCAATACATACCCCCTTCCTCACATACTGACTTGTTCTTTTCTTGAATGACCTTTGTAGGCTCCAGTAAAACTGATCTTTTCATCTTTCCTGCCTCACAAGAAGGGAACCAGAGGAACAAAGGGAGGGTTGCTTCCACTGACTTATTTCAGAAACATTCTGGCATGTTGTTTTTGTTATAAACTTGGCTCTAAACTACCAAGCTGATAGCCACAGTCACATATATTGCTTTCATTTTTTTAATATCCCAAATCTGTTCCCCATTTGTTTTGTGTCTCCATGGCAACAGCTGTTAATTAAGTTGCCCCAGGTGTTTTTATGCCAGAACTTCTTAGATCTGTTAGTTGACCAAATCCACGCACCTGTAGCCTTTTCATTAACACTTAACTTATTCCTGTTTTCTCTCCAACATGCAGTTGATTTGGTGTTTGAAGCAAATACATGAGCTGCCACCCAAATCTCAGTGCACCTATCTATCCTTGATGAACGTGCCTATTAGCTACTTTGAGTTGTGAGAATTTATGGAGTGGATATTACATGAAACTCATGTAGTATACACATTTCTTCCATTCAGTTTTTCTTTAGTTTCTTCCATTTAGTTTTTCTTTAAGTTGGAGATTTGTTATATATATTGCTTAGTTCTCAAAACTGTAAAATGAGGATGACAAGAATTTATGCGACCTCTTCAATATAACTCAAACCCTGTGCATGTTAAGCTTTGATTGTTGATACATATAGGAACTTGCTTTGCATGCAGAAAAGCAGAGGCATAAAGGTGAATAGATTTAGTACTTTTCAGTTCTGAATGCCTCATCATATTTGGGTGTCCATTTTGTGTAACACTATAGGAATGATTTTGATAGTAAAGTTTTAACGTACATCATACAGCTCCCACAGATGCTCTTATGTAATATTTTGTTTTGCTTTTTTTCCCACATATTTGCTGCCCGAATGATTTATGATTTCTTAGATCACAATGGCCACATTGTGAGTGAAATTGCTTTTTCCATAAAGTGTTATTCCTTCTAAAGGAACAGAGGGTTGTTGTAATTATTGTAGATGAAAAAAGCTTGAAGTTGCAGAGATACATTGATTGAAATTTATCGCTTTGGGGCTCTGTATGACACATACTGACTAAGAAGAGCTTATTAACAGAAATAGTGATTTTCCCACCATGAAAATGTTCATCTTGATATGTGACTTCTGTTAGTACTATCTCAGATACCTTACTGTCTTCCATTAATTCTCAACTAGATTTTATAGGGGACAGTCTCTCCTGCTGAATAAGGTGAAGGATCAGACTTGTTTTAGTGTAGAATAGATACCCCTAGAATATGAAGAAAATCATACCATTCACACTTAATATAGCCTGTAACTTTGTCTTTGGTACAAAATGACCATTAATGCCTTTAAAAGTATCGTTAGGGTACCATTTACCAGTATGCAACATCTGATTTAACTGTGAACTAGATATACCCAAGTGAGGACCCTACCAGGATGTCAAACCACAGGTATCTATCTTGCCATACATTTTTATAACTTCCTTTTAGTCAAAGTATGGATTGAGTGAGCTCATGGTGAGTTCAGCTCACTGTTCTAGCTAAACACTTAATTCAGCAAAATAGTCAGTCTCAGTCATTACAGCCAAATGAATAAAAAAGTCAGTATGAAAGAAGCATTGCAGAGAGCTGAAGAGCTCCTTCAGTGAGTATATAATCAAAACCATTCTAAATTTGCCTAGGGATGTGAAAATGCCTTTATGAGAATGTTTTCTGATTCTCAGGAAAAGTAAAAGCATCCCTGATGGTAAGGGATGAGAGAAGAGAGAAAACTTCGTTTGCAAATGTTTTAGATTGTGGTTCTCCTTTTCCTTTATTTTATTATTTTGCTGTAATTGTTTTTCCCTCTGCTCTGTCAAGAGAAGAAAGTACAGACTGTCTTACCAGGAAGAGAACTCCCCTATGTATGAAGGGGGCACAAAGAAAGACAACATAGCTGCCACTTCCAGTAATTGTAAAGGGTCCTTATGATCCATGGGCTTGGGAAGGTCTGCAGAGCTATTGCTGGTGCCATGCTCAAGTTCTTAAATTTGACATAATAATAAAATTTCCTCTGTGA
This sequence comes from Empidonax traillii, assembly GCF_003031625.1. Taxonomy (NCBI): domain Eukaryota; kingdom Metazoa; phylum Chordata; class Aves; order Passeriformes; family Tyrannidae; genus Empidonax; species Empidonax traillii. Next base: position 247,158 of record NW_020956027.1, read on the forward strand.
GTGGGACTTCTTTACCATTCACCAATATGTGAATGATAATGGGAGGTACAGTATATTATAGAGAAGTAAGAAATACACAGAAATGAGCAAATACCCTGATGGGAGCTTTGTTGTTAGCTGACTCCAAGCAGCTCTTTCCTCAGAACTTAAACCTTTAAGAACGTAAGTTTCAGAAATGTAAGTCTTATCCATACAAAAAAAAATTAGCCCAGGATTCTGAAAAACCTTCTTTGGCTAACAACATGATAGTTTCCCAGCTTTCAGAGACTCTTGCTGAAACCATCAATCAATATTTCTTTACTAATGCAATTTGCATTTCATCGTAATTGGTCCTAAGTGTTTCGTAAATTTTACTGTAATAATGTTTTCAGTGAACTGCAAAAAAATCCCACAACACAAAACAAAAGCAGAATTATGTATTATCTTTTGCTCTCTGAAAGCACCATTTTCTTCTGCTAACTTACAAACAAGCAATGGTGGTACCAAAATTTTTTTTTAATATCTTTTTGATGTAATTAGATTGAAGTGTAACTTGGCTCATCTTTCAGAACTAAGCAGAATTGACTGAGTTCACATGCATTTTGCACTTAAACTCTTCGTAGTTTGGATGGTGTGTTTCTAATTGTTCAGAGCACAGATCTTAGTATCAAAATACTTGTGAATCGTGAGAAATGTATAGAAAGACAAGTGAAGAAATGATATCTCTGCCTACTGTACGCACAAAACTGCTGGTGTATGCTTCCCACTGTATGGCTCCAAAAATCAGTTAACTGGGTCACTTTAGAGTTCAGTTGACAGCTGCTTTCATTCAAAATGCTTTCAGTGCTTTTGAGTTACTAATGATACAGTCTGGTGACAGCAGTAGGGTTACACTCCAGGTGCACTAAAAATTAGATAAAGAAGATCTTTCATTAAAGGCAAAGAAGAACTGAGGAGAGAAGGCTTGCTATATTGCTGCTTCTGCCCTAACATATAATGTTTGACTAGTATCTGTTTTGATTTGAGTCCAAGCATCCGTACTTGGGAAAGACCACAGTCAGCTTATCAGTCGAAGCTGTTATGAGCAATATTAGTGAGGAGCCAGCACAAAAAAGATTGCGGTGGGTGATAACATAAGTCCCGTTCACAGAAAATTAGATTTTCTAAGGGCTGAAGAGAAACATTACAAAAATCAAACACTAGTAAATAGCTGCTTTCTCCATTCTTTACCCTGGAGGAGGCAGCACTAATGTTCCTGCAAGCCAGAAGGAATGTTGTTTTAATGATTGAAACTGGACACTTGAACTTGCATACTGATCTCTTTCATTCGACTTAAAGGGAGTTCTGACTCCTAAGTGGTTATTCTTCACAGAGGCACAAAAATACATATTGAAGAAATTGTATACAGACTTTTAAAATGTTGGTACCAAAATATTTTTGTCTTTATTTGGATCATTAATACAAGGGGGTTTTTTTTCAGATTATGATTAGGAAGACACTCCATATGAGAAAGAAAACCAGAAATACTTTGATTTCAAAGGCAACTGTTAGTGACAGGATTTCTTACAAAGTATTAGTCAAATCAGGTTCAGATAATAAAGTACCCGATGTTAGTGAAGGTTAACATGTTTGATAGTTCTATGCCTTTATAAAATTAGAAATCTTGGTATCTTCTTCAAATCTATGTTTTATACTTTTAAATTCCTTTCTGCTCTTCATAAAATATTCTTGATAAATATTTACTTAGTACAACCTTACAGAATACTAAACAGTCAGAACGACCCGTCATCCAAGTATCTGAAGGTGAAGAAGATGGAAGAAGCCCATCCTCAGGAACTTGTGTATGTGTTTTGCTTGGAGATCACTCACAGCACTGTATCAGCTTCTTCGGAACCAGGGTTTGTGGTATGATTTATTAGTCAGTCTTTATCAGCAGCTATGCTAACATATCACAGACTCCATCACAATCCCTGCCTTAAAAGATTTAACAATCCAAGTCACATTTAAGCCAGTTGAAGATCAATGATAGGCTGTTCTTAGAGAAAGAGATTTATAATTTATGAGGGTCATTTACTCTTCTCAGTGCATTGTCATTTTTCACAGATACATAAAAACAAAGCTGATGGGATTGTCAGGTGGTCATTTAGTCTGTTACTGTGACCCAACAAACATTAGAAGATATTTCTCCTTTTTGGGACAACTTTGCATAGTGTGAAGAGGGTTTCCCATCAGTCTTATTCTCCATAGAAGAAAAAAGCCCTGCTTTTTCAAGTTCTTTCTGTTGGAGTCCATTTCATTCCTGATTCTCTTCTGTGAACTCACTTTTACACGTCTGTGTCCTTGAAAAACAGTTCTGTGACACTGATATAAAGCCATATCTGAAGTTTTACTAACTTTACTAACTTAGTTTTTACTAACTTTTTACTAAGTCATTCTTTCTTCATGGAGCACTTTGCATTTGTCTTGACTGATGTTTATTTTTGAGGGTTTCATTTTTTTCTGATGTCCAAATCTCTTTGAATTCTAATCCTGTCTCTAGTGTGCTTCCAGTTCTTCCCAACAATTGCTGGAACAGTTATTGTAATTTTACTATCTGTGAGGTTATTTCATATAACTTACTGGTGTTGAGATGTGTTTTCTGGAGTAGATGTAAGTTTTAGCCAGAAAAGCCTTCTAATCACAGCAAAATTAGCCATATAGGCAGTTATATGTTTCCCCTTCATTTGATATCATCAATAAACTCAGCTCAAGGTATGTACAATTTAATGACATAATATGAGTATTTGGCTTTTTTTTCCAGTTTTGTCCATATTTTTCAGCAGAATTACTGAAACAAAATACCTGCATTATTATTTATGCAAAAATGCGGATGGATTATCTTTTAAGTGATATTAAATGACCTGCAAAATCATATTTCTGGTTAGCATATTTGAACAACTAAGGTAAAATTTCAACTACGAAAATGTTACTATGCATCTTGGAATGTCCTTTTTTCCCCCCTACTCAAGTGTGCTATAATTCAGATCCAGTTTTCTATTGTAATTGCACTTTAGCAACCAAATCCAAACTAGCATAGCCTTAGTAACTTCATTGTAACTACAGAGGTTCACAGAATTACAGGATATGCTGAGTTGAAAGGGGCCCACAAGGATTATCGAGTCCAACTCAGCCCTGCACCAGACCATCCACAAGAGTCACACCATGTGCCTGAGTATCATCCAAATGCTTCTTGCACTCTGACAGGCTTGGTGCTATGACCAGTTCCCCGGGGAGCCTGTTTCAGTGCCCAACCACGCTCTGGGTGAAGAATCTTTTCTAATATTCAACCTAAACCTCCCCTGACACAATTTCAGGTCATTCCTTTGGGTCTTGTCAATGGTCCCCACAGAGAAGAGATCAGTGCCTGCACCTCCTCTTCCCCTCATGAGGAAGAAGTAACTGCAATGAGGTCTCCCCTCAATCTCCTTTCCTCCAGGCTGAACAGACCAAGTGACCTCAGCCCCACCTCATACAGTTTTCCCTCAAGGCCCTTCACCACCTTCACTGCCCTCCTTTGGATGCTCTCTAATAGCTTAATACCTTTCTTATATTGTAGTGACCAAAATGGCACACATTATTCAAGGTGAAGCCACCCCAGTGCAGAGCAGAGCGGGACAATCACCTCCCTTGATTGGCTGGTGATGCTTTGCCTGATGCCCCTCAGGACACAGTTGGCCCTCCTGGCTGCCAGGGCACTGCTGACTCATATTCAAGTAGTCATTGATTGTCCAGGTCATTCATTGACCAGGACCCCCAGGTCCTATTTCGTGGCACTGCTTTCTAGCCTCTCATTCCCCAGACTGTACATATATCCAGAGTTGCCCCATCCCAGGTGCAGAATCCAGCACTTTCCCTTGTTGAACTTCATGTGGTTGGTGATTTCCCAGTCCTCTCATTTGTCAAGGTCTCCCTGCAGGGCCTCCCTGCCTTCAAGGGAGTCAACAGCTCCTCCCAGTTTTGTGTCATTTGCAAACTTGCTTGGTATCCCTTCTAATCTTGTTTCCCAGTCATTTATGAAGATGTTTGAGAGCACAGGCCTAAGATGGAGCCCTGCAGAACCCCACTAGTGACAGGTGGCCAGTCTGATGTTCCCCCATTCACTGTTACCCCGTGTGCTCAACTCATGAGCCAATTGCTCACCAGTGTCTTCCTCTCACGTGTTTTACACAGCTTCTAATTGCTTTGAGTGATTCCAGTCATTTGTGTTACAGATAAGGACATGTAATAGTGATACCAAGTGATGTTAATCTACTAAGTCAGTGAAGATGATTCAGTCTCCATGAAAATGAATGTGTAATAGGATGTGATAGTCAGTCACACTAAAGGTCACTTCCATGTGCTTTTCCATACAGTTTCTGTCTACATAATTCAATGTTAAAAATCCCCCTGTTCTTGGAGACTATATTGCTTGCTGGAAAATGATGCAATTTCATCTGCCGTCAGTATTATAATTTTATGATTACTGATGAATCATTATTCCTCAATATTTTACATTTTAATCAAATGTTCTCCGGGGCACATTTTCATTTTAGATCATTAGTGTGATTCTTATTGGAGTACAGAAAGTAATGTAATGGAAAACACCCAAGAGCGATCTGAAAGGCAAAAAAAATTCTATAGAGAGTTCAAAGTCTATTAGATTCCCATTTTGACATTTTTAATGAAATAATTTAGACTAATTTGATATTGGGGTTGTGAGAAGAAGCTGTGTTTTAGGAAGCCGCAGAAGATCTTTCATGAGTACACGGGCCTTTCAATTTTAAGTATTTCAGTACTTCAGCTCTTTGCATATAGCATGTGGGGGGTTTTCTCCTCTTGTTTTTCATTGTAACATACAGTAAAGTGAAAAAAAGTACAACCTTTTCTTGCTGTGTTTCTTTTTGCACAGTTGATGTTAGTGAACAAAACACAGCTGCAAGCAGTTTTGAATGTTGGACTGCAGCTTTCACAGGGAAGAGGTTAGACTGGAAATTTCTCTTATCACTTCACAGTGTATATTCAAAGTAGGCAGCAATAAAGGAGGAGCGGGGTAGCTTTCCAGATATCTCAACAAATATACCACTGGATTTGAGGACTGGAAGGAACTAGCAACTGTAGTAGCTACTCTACTATGCTACTTGTATTTCTTTAATTAGCAGTGCTAGAATTTCTTAACAACAGATCCTTTTACATGTTGGGGTGGGGTTTTTTGACATTATAATAGAGTATGGAACATTTCAATAAGACCAGAATCTGTAGCAGTGGGTTTCAATGTCTTTCTGTAGAAATATGGACTGATAAATAGTAAGTCTCAGTTGACCAGGAAGAATTTAGAGAGTAAAATGACTAACTGACCTAAATTTCCAGAATATATTTCCTGAAGTCTTTCCATTCTTAAGGTCAAAAGCAAGGTGATATCATCTTCTCAGAACTTAATCCTGAAAGACAACGTGCATTTTGCCCCCAATTCAGTAAAACAGTGTTTCTGTCTTGAATGAGATTGAATTTATAAAATTCAAGTATTTGTTTACTTCTTGAAGAAGAAAGTATGATCCCATGCTCCAAATCCTTGACATAATTTTCCCTGAGTATATCGTGTGAGGTCTGGATAATAAGTCAGCATGGCTTTTAGCAAATATATACACATCTTCTTAGACTTTTCAGGATATCATTAGATTTGTAGTTCCATTTAATCAGCAGAAACAGTCTAAAGTATTTCTAGTGTAAAAAATTATGAACATCGTCAGAAGGTTTAATTAAGAACTGATTTTTTTCATTCAAGCCACTTCCATGAAGGCACAAGACTGCTGCTCCTTTACTTTCTGTCTTTCCCGTGCCCAGTTCTAGCCAAGCTGGACTTTTCAAACAGATCTATCCTGAAGTGTTCTAGGGTAGTCCAGCTGTTTTGATTCAGTAGAATCACAAAAACATAGAAAAGAACCTTGAGCTATGTATATGAGGGATGTGAATGTGCTCTGAAGGACCATAATGCTAAAGAGAAACTCATGATTCTTTGATGTATCATTTTCGTATTGGAAATAACTGCCAGATTCTTTCATTCATTCTCCTGCTGTTGCTGTTGTTGGCTTTATGCTCCTGAACTTATTGATTTTGTGTGAGAAAACATCATAAGGGCAGAAGCCGTGTGTGCTACTTGCAGGTTTTGATTTATTATTCTGTGGTTCTTCATTAAGGTCAGAACACTGCTACAAACTTCACAGTATGAGAGATTCCAATAAACCCTAACAATATTTCCGAAGATTATATTAAGTTTGGGCTTCTGCTGTAACAAGTCTCAAATGTGCCACCCAAGAGGCACAGTTTCCATTTCTAAGATAATATTGGACATAAGATTATTTGACATAAGTTTCTCTCACCTTATTGTTTTGGAATAGTTATTGACATATTTTGAAATACAGTATTGTCAATTGGAACCACCTTTTCAAGAAGTCCTTTGAGAATGCAGTGGAGCCCTTCTGGACACGTTTTGGAGGGAAGGCAATTTTAACAAAGCAGTTCTTAGAATTTCATTTATTTAGCTGTGATGAGCCTTGTAGTATATAAGTAAAATTATAAAGTTTTTCAGTTCTGAAAAAGCCCACAGTCTAGAAGGTATGAACTAGTAATTTGAGGGTAGAAAATAACATTTTTTTTTTTGCTATTCTTATGAATTCCCTTAGTACATATTATATGCTAAAGCTAGTGTAGGAAGTGTTTTGATGCAAGTGGTGCAACATGTTGTTTAGTAGCATCATTAAAGTGTTGTCAGTCTGAGTGGATAAGATAAAATATGAAGTGCCGAATGAGATATTTTAGTCTGACAAATTTGTGTGAGGAATATTTAGCTACTATAACAAATAAAGCTTCGACAAAGTCTGTGATGAATTCCCCAGGTGAATATTTTTAATAATATTTTAAAGAATATTAAAAAAATCAAACATAGAAAAATTGCATCCCAACTTAGAAATACCACAGGGAAAAAGGTTTCATTGAAAAAATAAGCTTTCTTTTCTTTGGCATGTCTGCCCCACAACCATTATTAAAAACTACAATTCTTTTGAACAGGGCGGTTTCAGAAAATGCTTGATTCAGAACTGAAACACAATTAGAAGTGAATTTTCTGTATATAAATGTAAACACTTTTTTGTTTCAGTGCATGTATTTTTTATCTGCTAATAGAATCATAGAACTCCTCCAAGAACAGTGAGTCCAACCAGCATTGCAAAGTCCACCACTAAACCATGTCCCTAAAAACCATGTTTACACATCCTAAATACCTCATGGGACAGTGACTCCACCACTTCCCTGGGCCACCTCTTCCAGTATTTGACAACCCTTTTGGTGAAGAAATTGATACATATTCTGTCTGACAAAAGAAACTGTAACAACCCTGACATCAGTAGGACCCTAAAGGTTTAATCACTCCAGCTACAGCTTTGCCAGCAGGAGAGATTATTATCCACTGCTTTCTTGTAGACATTGTGTACTCTGGGGAGATTATTGTCCTCCCACATCTATTAGCTCATTTTCAAAAATAAACCACATTAGTATAAACTGTTTCAATAGAATTTTGCTAACATGTCTAAGGATATATATGTGTTGAGTAATGAGATTTTATTTCTTAATTAAGTATCATATCGGTTGTGTCAGTGACTACTCAAAGAAAGAAAAATTGTAGATGTTAATTTGCAGTATATTGAACCTTGAAAAATAACCAGGTTTGATCTCAAGAACTCATTAAGCTGTACTGTAATAAAGTGCTGTAGTAAATTGCTTATTGATTCTGAGATACTGACCAATGAATGATCAGGCTGCTTTCTCAATGCTCTTTATCCTGTTCCCTTCTGTTTTGGTGGGTTTTTTTTTTGGTTCGTTTAGTTTGTTTGGGGTTTTTTTATTGTTTTTGTTTATTTGAGGGGGGATGTTTGTTTTGTTGTTTTCTTTTTTAATTTAACTAGCAAGTACGTGAAGTTGTCTAAGACAAGTTCTATAGATTGTAAAAACATTAAAGGATTAAGTTTTAAGAATTCAAGAGTCTAAAGATCTTCTAGAAATCATTAACGCTTTGGAAAAAAAATTTGCTCAAACAAAAGCCTACAGATTTTTTTTTCTTTAGAGCTTAATTAGCTCGCACTAACACAGCTATCATTGATCATTTATTCCAAACAGTTTCAAAAAGATTGTTGATGGTTTATTAAGTATATTTTTTCCTCTGACAGTCCAAGCAATCACTTTTATTAGGGTAAGGGTTCCCAAAGTCTTACTAATGGCTGTCTTCCTGAACCTTAGTATTTTCCTGAAGTTTCAGAACACAGATTTTCTTTACGGGTAATTGCAGACAGAATGCTACAAGCCTCTATGTCATTGTCTAGTGGAGTGCAGCCACTTAAATGGGTTTGACTGTCCAGACTGACAATTCCCCGAATCTTTTTACTCCAACCCTAAGTGACCTGAAAGAAAAATGAAGAAAGAGAGTGCTGCTCTGCTTTTCTGAGCTGGCTAATAAGTCTTCTTGTGACAAGGGTCAGCAAAAAATGGCCTTATCTGGGAGATTTCTGTTCTACTCACAGGATCAGGCTTTCATGCAAACATTCCTGTTGTAACAGCCTACATTTAAAGTACAACATCAATTTAAAAATCCCACTTATGTATAAAAATTCCTGCTTGTTCTGCTGAAAGAATATTTTACCTATTTCAGTATATATATTCTGTGGTTTGTATTACTGGTTTTAGTGTTTTGGTTTTTTTTTTTCTTGTTTCTGAGGACACTGAAACCAGTAAAGAGATTTTATTTCTTGATAAGAAAATGTGGAAGTGAATTAAAAAAAATATTAAAAACTCAGAAATAATATCTGAAACAATTACTGCTCCTTTTTAAACAAATTTAATTTCTGTCAGTTTCTCCAGTGTCCTAGTTCTATAGGTCACCAGCAACATTTTGTCCTTTATCTCTTAGTAGACCTTTGAAAAGTGTTGAATTATGCATTCTTTGGAAAATACCAGCTGGTATTTTTATACCTGTTTAATATAATTTTTTTTTTGTTCTTTTCAAAAGAAATACTTAGAAGGGTTCTTTCCTTTAGAATTAAATAAAGCCAGCATAGAGAAGCTGTTCTCTTGCAACCTGTTACAAAAAGGGACAGAAAGTTTTGCAAAATGCTGTAGTTGGGCGTTTGATGCCTGGATCAGTATTATTTTAAATTAGTGGCAAGGAACTCTGATTAATTCTGGATTTCTCTTTTAAATTCATAGTGCCTGTAAACAAAATTAGATTAATTGGATGTGCATGGGCTTTTGAGAAGAAATTAAAATTGGGATGTTTCTTTCCTACTGCTTCTTTCAGTATATACTATACTTTCATTATTCTTAGTTCCTATTAGATGAAGTGAGAATTATTTGTCTTCCTTTAAGTATGGTTAGTGCTCCGTATTAAAAATTCAGAAACATGTAATTTTGTCAATACATGTTCAAGACTAGAAATAGGAAGATACTTACTATGCAAATAGTTTTCCACCCTGTTATCTTATTGCTTTAATTCTTCTTCCCAGTCCTCAACAATTGACACTAGCTCTAATGTTTCTCTTCCAAAGCTGTCTCTAACTTTTTACAAGCTACCTAATCTATCCATAGCTCAGTTCCTGTGCTCTGGTCTGCCAAGTCATTGCCTTCTATTTTAGCTTATTTCTAAAAAACCACTTTTCATCCATTTGTTATTTTATCATTTTCTAGTTTGGGTTACAATGTGGAAAAACTTGAGAGCCTCTCTATTACTGATGTGTATTTGGACTGTTAAGTGCTTGTATGCTTTTCTAGTTACAGAACTTCTACACAGGAATTGACATTCACATATTCTGCACTCAACTGTAATGGTAACAAAACATAGTTTGATGACTGTTAGAACAGAACAAAGCAAATGGCTTACAATCATGCATTAATCTTCTTGAATGTGAATTTTGTTCAAAAGAATTAAGGGTTTTCTCCATTGAGTTAAAATCATATCATATTATGTGTAAAACAAGACCTACTATGAACTGTTTTCTGTATTCAGATATTCCTTGGAGTTAAATTCCACAAGCAGAAAGGGCTGCACATTGAACAGTTTACTGATACTCATATCTTGATTCCATAGGTTTTTTCCACCTAGCTGTTAGGCACTGAGTAAACTTCTTAGATGTAACTTACTTTTTATTTTGTACATGAGCATCTAAGGGATATAATAAGAAAGGGAGTTCTGCTTCTGCTAGAATTACTTTAGACCAGAAAAACTGAGGGCTTTATTCAAACATAATTGGAGAATTTATGTCAAGGCAGGAAAATTATCTTAGTAGCAGATTTTGAACAAAATTCAGGAAATACTAAAACTAGGAATGTACTAAATGCACGAGTGAGAACTATAATACAAAGGTTATATGGAGAAATGGAAGCTGCAGGCAAAAGAGAAGAAATTGAGCACTAGAAACTGAAAAGCACTTCAACCACAAAAAAGTACATCTTTTAATAGTTACAAAATCAGGAGGAAATAATCAAACCTCCCTGTTGCAGAACTTTATTTCTTTTATCTTGCAACCTGAATTGCCACAGGGAAGACTCGCTATCAGCATCAGTATGCTGCAGTAGGTTTTTTTGTGTGTGCAAGTGTTGGTTCATAGAGAAGAGCATCTTCAAAAAGCTGTCCAAAAACTAAAGGTTTAAACTCTTATTCAGTAAGTGATCTTTCTTTTATGTTCACTGGTAATCCTGTCTTCTGTCCTTTGCAATGGTTAGCACAGCATCAGGATGGAAAGGCGGTGATCACTTGAAACTTTTTTCCTACTTTTTTTTGCAAATTTTTAAAGTTCCTTTATAAGCCAGTTTTCACATCTCCTTGTTCAAGCAAATAATTTTATTAGGATTTTTGTCTGGTGAAACCAAAGAGCTTTTCTTCTATTGTCCTTATAATGCTCTGTGAATTAACCAGCCTTGTAAATGTTGTAAATCATAGAAAATCTAACAGAAATAGATTTTTTGATTATTTTTTTTTTGGCAGACCTACTGCATGTGTTAGATAAATCTCATTATTATGACAGCATACAATCATCTAACATTTTTCAGGCTCTTTCTAGTTAATCTAATTTCATGATTTTACTATACATGATATCCTTCAGCTGTAATAGAATAGATACCTTTCAAAACAATCTTGAACAAGGCTGAGAGTAAATGTGATTTCTAATCTCAGAAAGTATCTTGGAATACCTCAACTTCTTTCTTTTGCAAGGATTAGCAGGAAGACATTTTTTTTCTTCTTTCAATAACGCTCTGCACCTTCCCTCCAGCTCTGTGATGTAGAAAACAAAGTCATGTTTCAGCATTATGTGAACTTTGGCATTAATGTATGCCTCCAGTTTCCCAGGTCAACTATTTGTTCTAATCCCACCCAAATACATCAGAACCCATGGCATTCAGAAAGAATTTGTTACAGAGATGCGCTCTCAGCTGCATCAGGAAACAGAACCGGGTTTGTAAAGGAGTGGGTTGTTCTTAAGCAGTGTGATGCTTGGTGGGAATTGGTGTCAAGGAAGAGAGGGAGGGTTAGGGATGCTCAGCCAGGGAGTTGGAGTCAACCATTGAATCACAGACTTATTTTTACTAAGAGTAAGAAATTCTGGTTTTTTTCTTTTTACTTTGTAAATTATTTAAACATTATTTTAAAATGGTGCAAATGCATGCTGGTACGTAACATACTAGCAAGTGTGTCACTCCTGATTTTTAATGAGCCTTAAACTGCACATGAAATTGTTGCTAGTTAAGTTCTTATATTCACAAAAAAAGAAATTTTGTTACTTCAAAGTGACTTCTTTATTTATCACTTTTGGAACTCTGGTGAAAAATTTTCAGTATTTGAACAGTGTTATCCATATCATTAATTCTTAAACCTATCTGAGATTAATTATGCTCTCAGACTGCAACTGTAGTCAAGATGGATGAGAAAATTGAGAAGTTCTGCATTTTATAGCAAATTACACAATGGTCCCTATGGAAAATGACATTGATAAGAATGTATCTGTTAATTCTAAGGCAGTCTGATTGCAAATACATCACACTTACCCAGCCTCTAAAATTCATCATGCACAGATTCTAGGTATTTTTAATTAAATTAATTCTTGTTAAGACTGTCATCTGTTGTGTGCTTAGAATGGTTTCCAAGGTGGAACTGTACACACACGTGTAAAAGCTAGAAAAGTGGCTGCATCATTCTGATGGAAACCAGAACAATTTTGAAATAAAACATTGCTTTTACTACTTTGTTAGTAGGTTGCACTGCATCTAACTACATTAAGCAATTTATGATAACTCTGTACAAACTAAATGTAAGTGTAAACATGTTTTAAGGCTAATTGATGAAGAGGAAGGATGGTGATGCTCTTTTCTTCTATTTCTTTATATTATTTTAAAGCATTTAATGAATGGCGCAATTTTGGGTTTCTTTAAGTATCTTTGCAAAAAAGAAGAGTGTCATCTTTATTACTTTGTTGTGCTCCTCTTCTGTCTTGTTTCAAAAATGTAGTTTTTATGGAAGCAGGATACAGATCATCAGTGGAGTGTTGAACACTGTTCTTCAGGACTGGCAGCTTAGCAACTGAAAACTGTTAGTGTTTCAGAGGGGTGTGGTGCCTTGTGTACAGTGGTGGTGTAATGTCACTATCACCCCCAACCGAAATGAGCTTTATCCAAACCACCAAAATTTGCAGAAAACTGTTATCAATTTAAGTAAGTGTGGAATATAAAATTTAGGCTCCATACAAATCCTACAGAATTCTGTGGAAAAATTTGCTGTTTACTTTGACAGCAGGCTTAGAAGTTACCTTTTCCTGACTGACTTCAGTCACAGCTGACTCACTGACTAGTTCAGAAGAACTGAAAAGCGTGTGCTGGTTTCGTTTCACCGTTTGTGATAGTTCTCTCTAAATTCATATAAAGCATTTAAAAAACACATTACAGTGACAGCCTAGAGCACTGCACGTTAATTATTTCCACTCAGAATAATTGGATAATAGTGTGAACACTACGAAGGTATGCTCCTCAAATTATTCATTAAAAGTATCTCTCTCTGGTCTTTAAACTTTCCTAATGATTATGATAACACTTTTCTCTAAAAACTGCTGGTGTGCTTGTTAAGAGATGCTATAACACACTCCATACACATGATCTGAAGGAAATACAGACACAGACACTCGCCTCCCAGCAGCTGGTACCAGACACATGGGCTATGACCTGTAGTCCCTGTCCACTGAGCCGCTCACTCACACTGGAGCCCCCAGTAGTGTTTTCCCCAGAGTGGTTTCCAGGATATGCACCCAGCATAGTTGCTGGGACCCTCACCCACTCCAGTGGGTGGCACAGAGAACTCACTGACTCCAGTGTGTGACACCTCAGGCCAGACACCCCTGGTCTGACTCCGACTGCTGGTCCTTTGGCAAATGGAAGCATGTTTGAGTCCAGCATTGTCCATGTTCACATACACCATACACACAGTTTAGATAAGAAGCTAAATTTGGAGGTAGTAAATATTTGAAAGCTCTCTCAGCACTTTTGATATTTCCCTATTTATTTTCTCATTCAGAGTCTTGACTGGTCTTTAACAGTTTTGCTTTTTTTTCTCTCTCCTTTCTGTGGTGAACCCTTCTTTTTCATTCCAGTTCATCTCATATCAGCCATTTGATTTCTGTCACTTTTGTTAGACTAATCTTTTTGTTTTCAGTTACTCTTTCTAGTTTCCATACAGTAGTATTTTTCTCTCTCTGCTTTCATATTCCAAAACACAGCACTGCATGCCACTGGTTTTTGGTCTCCTGGTTAGAACTGATCTTTCATTTAAATTGAAGTGTCAATAAGTTTTCCTAAACTGCAAAACTCAGTGAATCTTCTCTAAACCATATAAAGTCACTCTAGTAATAAGTAGAAATTCAACTTCTTTAACAGGTTCTCTTTATGCTTTCATACTTCTACTCCTGACACTCTGATTGCTTGTAGGGTCTTTCACCTCCACTCCTCCACCCCCATCCCCTGTCACTGCTGCCAGCCCTTCAGGCGCTTCCTTCACTGGCCAGGGACACTACCATTGAGGTGTCCAGACAAATCTGCTTAGTGCTAGGGCCCATATCACACCTACTTTACTGTCCACTTTCTTCACTCTCTGTATCCATAAGCCATCTGCAAGTTGTTTGCTTCCTCAGCATCATTTGCTGTCTCTGTGGCATCAAGTTACGTGAGAAGAGACATAACCAGAATGACTTTTCCTAGATTGAGTGTCCTTCCTGAATATGAAATAAAGCACTCTTGAGTCATTTTTTCTTTGCCCCAGAGCTTATATTTGCTGCTTGTTTCTTTGAGAGAAACTGTTAAATTCCATTAAAGCTGTACAAATATGTTTGAGTCAAAGCCCAACTTAAAATAAAAAAAATTAGTTCTTTTGTCTCTTTTGATTCCTACAAAAGTTGTTAGCTGTAGTTCAGCTTTTTTTTTTTCAATTCTAAAATCCCTTTGAACAATACTAAGGTAGAAATGTCATTAAGAATAACATTAAATTATTTGATTGCTCAGGATAGTAGAAAAGCCTGACTTAAAACTAAAGTGTAGGACAGATTCTTTATTATTATTATTATTATTAATTATTATTATTATTATTACTTCTCTGCACCATCTACTACACTCTTCTTCCTATTTTTCTTTGAACTGATCCCTCATCTAACTTAAAAACCTCTTCTTCCTAATCTGTCTCCTTTCTAGATCCCCACAAGATAAGTAAATTTTTGTTGATGTAAGTTGTTCTGTGATCATTTATATGTATCACAGCCAGTTAAAACCTTCTAATAAACAACAGAAGGAGGGGGAAAAGACAGCAAACTGCATAGTTCAGTGTAGCAGTCAAGGAAATCTGGTTCATTTTGCAGTTTTTCATAAGTTCACATGGTCCACTTCAAGTGAGATTTTTCTAAAGAAAGTGGTCTGGTATGAATGTGTTTCCTGTCATAGGGGACCAGTGTATTGTAAGTGTTTTAAGAGGTATTAAATGAATGAAGTCGTCTTGGCATACTAGTATATTCCCAAGTTTTGTGCTGGAGAAACTCTGCAATTTTCAGTTTATGCTTCTGGAGATCACAGAATCAGCCAGGCTGAAAAAGACCTCTGAGATCATTCTTTTCATTTGACAATCCCACAAATACTCAATGTAGTTACTGATTTTGACAAGATCACTGGTTCTTTGCCCTTCATTTTCAATCCAGGTTCAAGTCCTGTTGGCCTCCAGAATTCGCAGTTGTCTCTGATCTCTAATTTACTGGTAGAGAAGCTCCTAATCTCATCTGCCATTGTGAGACTGATTTAAAACAGCATGTACAAGGGAATTTAAAGTGAAGGAGAGCAATCTGACTCTTGAGTTAGCGTTTTAAGGTATTCCCTAAAATGCTTTTAACTCAGTGTCTTGATGGCTGATCTGATGTGGTCTGTATGGTTTTAGAAGTCAGTGAAACTGATAGGTAATATTTGGTAATGAAAACCAGAAAGTTAGGGGCAGTAGAGGTAGAATCATTCAAATACATATGTACAGACAAATGAGATTATCAAGAATGTTTTCCTGTCTTGCCAAAAAAGAAGCTGGTGATATGTCAAGTAGCCCACTGATAACTCACACAGTTCCTTGGCAGGTGTTTCCAAAGAACTGAGGCTGAGACTTATAAATATTTATGTTGTACATAATTTTATTCCATTCCCATACTTACTACGCAGAAGGCTCTGATTTGGCTCCCTTCCACAAGTCCTGAACTGTGAATATGAAATCTGCACTTCACTTTGTCTCCCCTGCCTCTCCATCTGTGATGAACCATCAACAGTTTAGTGGAGCTGCCAGCCCTTAAGGCCCTTGCAGAAATTCCATCATACAGCTGAAATTGAGTGTAAATCATCATGTCAAGAAAATACTTCAGGCATTTGCCTTTTGGTTTTAAGAATCTTTGTCACCTTCCTAAAAAAATTTTAGATTTAGAAAAATGACCTGTCCAGCCTGGACTTCAGGTATAGACCTCTTCGAAAAAAATCATGTTCAGAACTAATACAACATAGACATTTTTATGAGAGGACCTAAAATCCTGTAGATTCCAGCACTACTGGAAGCTTAGCTATACTGTCAAGGCACTGGATGTGGCCAGTGGATTGTAAATATTGCTGACTAAAAACTGGAGTAAGACTTAAATAGTGGGAGCTAGTCTGCTGACTTTGCCAAATAAAGGAGAAAGACATTGAGAAGGGAAACAAATAAACAGACATAAAAATACAAAAATACATGGAGAGGAAAAGAGTGGGAGGAAAAAAGAGGTAGTTTTACAGGTGAGTTTTGTCCTTCACCAACAGTGGAGGAGGAATTTGTAGGAAGAATTGTTTCTATATTTTGAATTAGAAACATCCTTTTAAATAGAATGATTACGAGCTCCAAAAGCTCTTTTAAGGACTCAAATGACTGCACCTTCTAAGCTGATATTTATCACTTAAATCCCATTACAAAAACGCAGTAATGAGGCAGGAGGCGAGGCAGGAGGGTGCTTCTTTGAACAGAGAGCATTTGATGTAGGCAGGAAGGGTGTGCAAGAGCAGGAATAGCACTGTCTATCTTGTGCACTTAGTCAGGATGCAAGACAGACTATCTGATTTATCAGCTGCACCAGCGAAATGTGACCTACTTGCCCTGGCTTTGATGTTGACTACAAAAAATTTTCAAACAAACCAATCCCACTTAGGGAGATATTTTGCCTCTGAAAACTCTTCGTCTAGATAGTCTGGGGTAATCTCGCTTGTCTCTGTAACAACAGGGCAATATCTTGTATGTACTGCCTTTCTAAAGCAGGGTTCATAAGTCTGAAAAAAGTTACATAGAGTTAAAATAGTCTAGGTGTAGATATATATGATAAGGAATATATGTTCATTTATAAATTACTTACAGTTTCTGAAAATTTATATGTATTTGCATTTTTTTATAACCAGCAGTGTCAACGCTGTGATAAAGAAGTGATTAGGTCCCTCACATAACAATGATCTGGATGCTTTTGGCCAAATACTATTTTTAAAAGTAGTAATTCAGAAAACAGTTGTACTGGCCATATGTATGCATGGTACTCTGAATTTAACTTTTATTAACACATTACAGTTCTCTAGTTTCAGTATCTGTAAATTGGACGTTTAAGCCATTGGTGCATTTAACAGTTGTGACTACAGATATAAAGCATGCTAAACAGCAGCCACTCCTACAGGATGTCAGATGTGCCCAGTGTCTGTGTGCAGCACAGGTGTCAGTACAGCAGTACCTAGATATGAGAATATGTAAGCCATGCTCCAGTTACTGAACAGTTTGTGAAACGTAAGCACCTCTTGGGACAATTGCCCAAAATTCCAGGTGGTGTCATATGGATATGAGTTCTAGGACACTCCCACAGTGAATTCTGGGGAAAAATGTGTCTCACAGTTTAATTTCATTGCAGGAGCAAATTATTAAATCCAAAAGCAAGCAGCACCACTTAACTAACCTAAATTTGAAGAACCTTCACACTTACCTCAGAGGATTTTTTGCCTGACTGGGTTAGGGAAAGCAGCTGTGAAATTTCTAGTCAACCCAGTCTTAAAAAACAGACTAAGAAGAGTTTGGAAAATTCAGCTTCCTCTGAATATCTTTTTTCAGGATAAGAATTAGTGATTTTCTATTCAGAAATTTGAAGGGAGCAGCATCAGTCCATAATGTTCAGTGTGTTGATGTCTCATAGCTCTTCTTCTTTCTGTGAACAACCGTTTTAAAGATAAGCCTCCTACTGTATATAAATAACTTTATTCTCTCTTAGAGTAATTGACTTCTTAATGGCCACAGCTTTTTCCTTAACCTGTTTTACACTGGGCAAATAGGTACAGAATTCACAGAAATAATTACAATATTTAATCTTAATTAACACTTCTGTGTTAGTGTTTTTACATCTATTACACACTGATGCAGCATAGACCCAGTGTTCAACGTGTTTTCTCTGTATTAAGTATTTTTTGACTCATGAAACATCACACTGAAAGTTATAGCACTGATCAGGAGATCACAACAGTAGACTGCAATAGCTGCAGAATAAACTGGATGCAGCCACTGAGTGAAAAGCTTCCATGCTACTTTTTCTTACTGTGAGAATGAAAATCGGTCCCTTCACCTCTGCCCTGACTGTAGTGTCAGAATTTTAAACTAGTTGCCAGAAGTGAGTACAGAAATTACACTGTCCTCCTAACTTCGTTACTCCTCTGATATTAGTTTCTCCCATATATATAATTTTGGTTTTGACCTTGTTCATACCTCTGCAAAGACTATATGGTTTGCATTGAATTTCATGAGCTTTTGTGTGAGCCTAAATGTAGCAAAATTGCCTGCTTACTCAAGGCTTTGAGCTTCGTGTGGACCTATGTAATTATGTAAGTAATACATTGGTAATAAAGCTTTGCAAACCTTAAGTGAGTAAGATAGGAGTAGATATCTATGCTAGAAGAACTCTTAATACAAGGAAAAAATCTTTAAGATAAACAAATTTCCTTTGTGCTTAGATGTGTACAATACAAGCATAGTGTTATACTGCAGGCACTGCCAGCTGAGATAACAAGCTACTTATTTAAATGCTCAGGCTGTGTACTCAAACTAAAAATATGGGTTTTGAGACCCCATCAGATCCCAGATTGCCTTCTACTTTATGCATTTATCTGCACAGTGTTTCTTAGTTGAGCTGATGGTTAGATGCTACAGATAAAAAAATTTATTCATTCTTGTTATTTGTATTAGAAGGTTCAGACATTTCCTGAGGTGGTAATTCAGGTCCATCTAATCTTGTGCTGAAACTGGATTGTTTTATCCTCTCACTAAAGCTACTGCTCTCTCAAAGGCAGAATTTACCTGCTGAAAGTTGGTTGATTTTTTCAGGCTGTGGCTGAGTCATTCCTGTTCCTCCCCATTTCTATTTCCTCAAGTGTTTTGCTCATATAAAAACTGAGAAATATTTTTTCTTTTATTTGCAAAGTTGAGTATCCTTAAAGCCTTCTTGCTTTCTCCTTCTGTTCCCAAATACAAGCACATACATTTCTCAAGATGGTTTGGTGAGAGAAAGGAAACAATACTACATCAAACCACTAACACCGGGATTCCGCACAAGTGCAGTAGAGAGGATAACCAGGATTATCCTGGTGCCTGTGCCCTTAGCAGAGGACCTGTCAGTTGTGTCTTTCATTTCTTGCCCCATCTGTTTTGCACTCTTGATGTTGCAGCAAGAGCTGTCATGGAGCAGCGTTTGTGTTTCTGTGCATGCAGTCAAGATGCAAAGTGCAGGAGTTGCATAATGTCCAAACCAAGCTCTGCCTTTCTCAGAAACATAAATCAGTTACTCATCTGTTCTATAGATGTTAAGTCTGCTGTTTGCAGCAAATATCCATCCAGGCAATGCTTGCTCATTTCATCCATTTTGGATAAAATGGTTGGTCAGACCTCACAGGAAGTTACTCAGACAATTTCCTTTGCAGTAAACGAGGGTAATGCGGTTCATCTGCTTTATGGCACATGAACATTAACTATTCAACCATATCAGTATTTAAAATGAAAGTATATATAATACTTATTTTTTATAGATGTAGAATGCCAAATATTAAAGGGAGACTGGCTACACATTATTTTAATATCCAGAAAAGGCAAAAGTACCAGGTTGGTTACCACGATTGATAAATTTATTGTATGGGAAAGCTCAGCCGTGGAACTAGAAGTCTGCCAGAAAGGACAACAAAAGATCTCTTTGGGGGTTTTATTTGGTTTTAATTTTGTTTTCCATCTTAAACTTCAAAACACAATAGACCTAAAAGTCTTTAAAATATTTGTCATTAAAATTTTTACAAACATTGTTTTACTTTCTGTTGTTTCAATTAAATAA
This sequence comes from Empidonax traillii, assembly GCF_003031625.1. Classification (NCBI taxonomy): domain Eukaryota; kingdom Metazoa; phylum Chordata; class Aves; order Passeriformes; family Tyrannidae; genus Empidonax; species Empidonax traillii. Next base: position 267,113 of record NW_020956027.1, read on the forward strand.
TCTGATACTTCTCTGTTAGATGTTTTAAGGTGGGTTATAAGAACTTAAATGGGTTATAAGAATATTACAAGAGATGCACACCGGCAAAAAAACATCCCCTTTATTGGAAAGATACAAAGATGAAACAGTTTTGTTGTCCTGTTAAAAAATTCTGGTTGCCCTTTGTGATTCACAATGCCTGCCATCTGTTTGGCCTTTTCCCATCAGTATTCTGCTATAATGATGAACTCTGCAGCATGTACAGAAATTGTTCTCAAGCCTTTGTTAACAGTCCTGATAATGTATTTTTTAGGTTTCCTCTACGCTCAGAACAGTACCAAACGCAGCATTAAAGAGCGACTTATGAAGCTCTTGCCCTGCTCGGCTGCCAAAACGACATCTCCTGTTACTCAAAGCAAGTTTTGTTTTTCATCTGAATTTTTTTTTTTTTTTTTTTTTTTTTTTTTAGGTTTGCATGCATATTTTCATTAACTGCTCATTTGAGAGGCAAGATGTCTGCTGAAGTAATCGTATGCTCTATCGAGGTTTAAAATCGAGTGATGAACAGATTTTTTGGGCTGGTAACAGATTTGTCTGTGCAAAGTAGGATGGCAAGATACTAGTGGCAGGGTTTGCCACACAGGAGCTGTTGGGTTGGCACTTATGATTTGCAAGTGAGTTGAGAAGTGATTCAGTGGTTAAATTTGATACCTACTCTCCATGTCTTTGAAAAGTGGTAGCTTTTCGTGCATATTTATGCCTGTCTCTGTATGCTTGCTGTCCAATACACAGGGTAATACCAGCAGTACTGCTCTGAGAGGAAAGGCTTGGCCCTGCAGGTTTTGATTATATAACATCAAAATGTTTAGGGACTTAAAGGTGGTGTCTGAGAGAAAAATAATAATAAAATTGGGGAAAAAAGTGTGTGAATATGGAGGTAAAGGAAGAGCACACTGACACTACCCTTAATGTC
>NW_020956027.1:268371-273677 GCF_003031625.1 Empidonax traillii
TAATACCAGCAGTACTGCTCTGAGAGGAAAGGCTTGGCCCTGCAGGTTTTGATTATATAACATCAAAATGTTTAGGGACTTAAAGGTGGTGTCTGAGAGAAAAATAATAATAAAATTGGGGAAAAAAGTGTGTGAATATGGAGGTAAAGGAAGAGCACACTGACACTACCCTTAATGTCTCGATACGCTATGAGGACATAAAATCTCTCCAGTGTAGGTAACAGATAAAAATAGAGGGACAGAGTGAGTGAGAGATATCAATACATATATACATATATATACCTGTAGAGAGATTAATTATAGTAATAACACTAATGTCTTCCTTTATAAATTGTCTACTGTAGCTGATTTTAAAATACCTCTGTGGGCCCAATTTGGTCTAGATTAATTTGACTTGATTCTAGGCACTGATATGAGCACCTAAAAGTAGAAACTGAGTGGTTCATGTGCTTCCTGTATACTCCTCTGATAAAGCATATCAGTCAATCTAAGGTAAAAAATGAGCAGTTCCCTGTGTCTAGTGAATTCAGGACAACCCAAGACAACTTGGCTATGAACAAGTGCCAAGACTTGGTTATGAACAAGTACCAAGACTTCAGAGGTATGCATCTAGGGTTTCTCTTTGCTATTCCCCTTCACTGTCTTTCATATGGTTCTCTGTAGAGAAAATGGTGGTACTTGCTTTCTAAGTATTTGAGATCTCAAAGATGAGAAGCTCTAAATTTCTGGATGCACGGTGATTTATTTTTTTCATCGTGGCTTCAGCTGATGTGTTTTCATTGAAAATTGGGTAGCTTGAAAAGATCAATTAATGTCATGGCACCTGATCATTATTTTTTATGTAGAATTTGTATTCAACTATATTACCTGAATAACATAACTTTAAACTATAAAAGGAATCACAGAATCACAGACTTGTTTGAGTTTGAAGAGAGACCTTTAAAATCATTTAGTCCAATCCCATTGCACTAGACCAGGTTGCTCCAAATCCCATCCAGCCTGGTCTTGAACGCTTCCAGTGATGGGCATGGAATAAATAAAGGAGATAAACCAGAATGAATAGAAGGTCTGTTTTGATTGTTTGAAAATGGTTGGAAAGCAACACATCCCTCATTCCTTGCACATTTCTATGCAAGCTCTTCATCTGCAGAGGTAATCAAAAATATTTAGAGTCAGTTTCAATAACCTTGAAATTGTAAAACTTGTATTTTTTTGCTGAAAGTGTTTTAAAAACCAGTTGAGAGATTGAAGTAAAACAAGTATTTCGTATTTGAGAACCAAGAGGTTAAAAAAGGTGCATTCAGCATTTTTCTCTGTACTCTCCTCAATAATGAAGTTCTATATTAAGTAAAAATGTTATGTGAAAATATTAAATAAGATTATCATTGTAGACACACATTGTTATCCTATTTGATATCTGTTAGCATGAAAGAAGCAACATTATAGTGTACTAGGAACAAAACCAGCACTGTGTACAGTGAACAGTCATATGATGTGAATTTCTTAGAAATTATCAGTGGAATATTTTTAAAACAAATAACTTGCTGAAATTTACATAGCCTGAATTTGCTCTCCTGCACTTAACTTCTATCAATATGTACAGAAAAAGGTTATCTGAATAAGTAAAATCTTATTTCAGCTTTCCTATTGAACATATTTCAGTGTTCTTATTAAACAAAACATTTAAAAGAACACTTTTCTTATTTGTGTGCTTTAGTCTGTAAGTCTAAACTTAAACCCATCATTCTTTAGATAAATGCATGTGCTAGAGATAATCTGAAGAATAGTTTTGGAAAAGTGTGTGTGCATGCAGTTATTAAATAGATGGGGAGGCTATAATCTGGATTTTGTGCAGGGAAATTCATGTACACAATTTTTACAGATATGAACTGAGCCTAACTTTGGACATGCTTCTCCAGCTGCCATTATTTGAAGAGTTTTTTGCATTGCTTTCACCATTGTGTTCTCTAACGAACAGTGAAAGTTTCAAAGCCTAGCCAATGTGGCAAATATATTAAAAACCATCTTTACTACTTAGCTATAAGAAAGCTACTTGTTAATGAAATCAGTAAAAATGTTTTGTTTAATATATTAATGGGGGAATGTGGATTTGTTTCTGGTTTTTGGTTGACATGTTATCTTTCTATGAAAAACAAGAACTAAACTTTCTTAGGCTGAAGAAACTAAAGAACTGAAAAAAACTAATGCCATAGAAATCATTAATGTTTAGAAATAGATACATTTTCACACATTTTCCCTGCATATTTTCAAATCTAGATTTTTTTTTTTCCAGCCTGGATAACGGTAGATAGAAGTGTGAAGAAAAAAATTAAAAACCTGGAAGTGACTCAATGAATGCTGTAGCATTTTAGTCAGTTGCCATATTTTAAGGAAGTTTATGGTGATCCTAATTTTTAAATTATTTATATCTATAAGACACTACAGAAGCTGAGTGTGAAGAGTGTTATACTGAACCTTTTCATTAACAGAAAGACATCATCACCCCATTGCAGTCTTCTACATTCTCACTGAACCATTTAAATGCAATTTAAATATTTATTGCTAAGGATATACCAAACATTGTGCTCAGCATCACTTTGTCTGGCCTTTATCACAAGCCTCACATTTATTATGTGTGCTCATTTAGATTCCAGAAAAGCTTGTAGTTGTCTCTCTAGGTGGCCAGATGTTTTACAAATGGGTGCTTAGAGAACTCATTTCCAGTTAAGCCCTTTTCTGTCTCAACAAAAGCCCATTTAAATCCCATAAAGCTATTTGAATATAAAATACAAGTGAGCTTTCAAATAGTATTTATTCTCAGGTTGATTATTTTGCTCATTAAGTACCTAGTGTTTTCTTGCTGTTGACAAAAAAAAAATTGGCTTTATATTTACAGCATTACATTTTTATAGAGACTTTAGTGACTATATAAAAAAGTATGAAAGATTAATCCCTTAAACATGGTGGAAAGGCTTTAGAATCTATGCAAAATAAACCCTGGATGTTCTTATGCAGACTTGTTACAGGACTCGAGAACTTAGCTACACCTTCCTTTGATTAGGAAGACAGCTTCTTAACTCTGAAACTATTTTGTTCCAATGTCATCAATAAAGGCATGATTTTCAATACTTCCTCTTTGCACCTCAGGATGTCTTCTTATAGAAGAGAGCTGAGACTTTCTTACAATCTATCTCATGAGTTCTGATATTGGCCCTTTAAAACATCTATCAAACACCGTAAGGTCAATGTAAAGATAGTTGAGAGTTTTGTCAGTAGCACTGAGACTGGAAATTTCACAAAGATGGTAGTGGTCTGTGAGTTTTATGAGATAATCTATTGAAAAAAATGAATCATTGAATCATATTATAGTTTACCATAAGCCAATACACAATGGACATTCTGAGATAAGACTGGAATTGACACTGAAATCATCTGGATAACACTGCAGTCATCTTCCTGAGCTGAGTGCTAACAACAACAACATATCTTTGACTGGAGAAAGGACAAGGCCCTAAATTTTGTGAAGATTCCGAATAGTTTATATGATTATATCTCTTTAAAGGTTGCTAAATTTTTTGTTTATCTAAACTGTATCTTCTGATGCCAATTTTCTCCCAAGCAGTTGAAAGTTATCACTGCACTGTGGCAGAACAAAAGTGTGTGAAACTGTAGGCATAATATTGTTTTAAGGGACTATTCTAATAGTGTGCTCTTATAAATATTGAAGTGAGTAAAACTTTATTGTAAGGATGCAGAGTATCAAATTTTGATGAAATTAAATATATCTCTTCAGCATTGTAGAAGTGACAATTAGGCATGTTCTCTTGTTACATTTCTATAGTTGGTATAACTCTTAAATCAGAATAAGGCAGTGATGTCATTAAATTAGTTTGGAATACTATGTAAGTAAGTTATGTTTAATACTTGAAGTACTTAAAAATGGATACACACATTCACATAAATTACCTACATCCCATATATAAATACATATTGTAAGTTTCTTTAGCAATTTCATTGAACTTTCACATTTAAAACTCTACCTAGGAAAAATGCATTGCTGTTTCTCATTGTTTTAAGGCTGCACTCAACTGTAAGCCTTGAATATGTATATTGACATTCTTGTCCACCTAAAGAAGAGGCCACTAAGATCATCATGTTCCCCACTTAGGCTGCTCACCATCAGTAATGTTTGCCCTGAAGGATTAGTTATACCATACTCAAAGTAAGGTCTGCTGCTGGATGTGCAGCATCAATCTCACACTTTCCAAAGGCCAATTTCACAATTAAAAAACCCAATAAAAATCCTAACCCGATACAGTGAATTCATATCCATTAACTAATCAAGGGAAAATTTGCAGTATTCTGGAGTCACTAAAGTTTTATTAAAAAATTGTTTCCTTTGGTCAAAGAGTTGTAGAAACAGAAAAGTCATACTGATTGTGTCATGCATGCCCTTGCAGATTGTTGTCTTTCCATTTTATTGCTATTTTTACTTATGAGATGATATCCAGACCACAGGACCATCATTGCTGTTCTCTATTCTTTGCAGCCACAAAAGCAGATAGATGCCCTTTTCCTGTGAGTTCAAAATGAACATGTCCTTTGTCTTTCTTTAAAGCTGTAATAACAGTTCTTTAGGAGAATGTCTTTTAACTTTTTTTTTTTTCCTGCAAGGGTTAGGTATTTTTACCTCCCATATTTCATACTGAGCTTTCCTTCTCTGTCTCTTGTATTCTGCAGACACTGTAGAAGATGAAATGGAAATGGCCACAGTACGACATAGACCTGAAGCTCTTGAACTGCTGGAAGCACAGAGTAAATTCACAAAGAAGGAACTTCAGATCTTATATAGAGGTTTCAAGAATGTAAGCACTTCTTTTTTGAATTTACCATTGATTTACAGGATAGGCCACTGCAATCTCAGCTCTGTAAGTGTGACAGGCAGTGCGGCTCATGGAATTCAGCAGCTAAATATTGTGTATCTGGTCAGGTGAAGAAACAATCTCTCTGCAACAACTGGGTATTTAATGACCAAAAGACACACTAGAAATAGAAAGCATCCAGAAGAGAATTATAACTTAGTATAATAAGATATTGTTCAAAGACATAATGAATTGGATTGACAGGAGGCTGAACATGAGCCAACAGTGTGCCCAGGTGGCCAAGAAGGCCAATGGCATCCTGGCCTGCATCAAGAACAGTGTGGCCAGCAGGAGCAGGGAAGTGATCCTTCCCCTGTACTCTGCGTTGGTGAGGCCACACCTTGAGTATTGTGTTCAGCTCTGGGCCCCTCAGTTCAGGAAGGA
>NW_020956027.1:273695-310818 GCF_003031625.1 Empidonax traillii
GGGTAATACCAGCAGTACTGCTCTGAGAGGAAAGGCTTGGCCCTGCAGGTTTTGATTATATAACATCAAAATGTTTAGGGACTTAAAGGTGGTGTCTGAGAGAAAAATAATAATAAAATTGGGGAAAAAAGTGTGTGAATATGGAGGTAAAGGAAGAGCACACTGACACTACCCTTAATGTCTCGATACGCTGTGAGGACATAAAATCTCTCCAGTGTAGGTAACAGATAAAAATAGAGGGACAGAGTGAGTGAGAGATATCAATACATATATACATATATATACCTGTAGAGAGATTAATTATAGTAATAACACTAATGTCTTCCTTTATAAATTGTCTACTGTAGCTGATTTTAAAATACCTCTGTGGGCCCAATTTGGTCTAGATTAATTTGACTTGATTCTAGGCACTGATATGAGCACCTAAAAGTAGAAACTGAGTGGTTCATGTGCTTCCTGTATACTCCTTTGATAAAGCATATCAGTCAATCTAAGGTAAAAAATGAGCAGTTCCCTGTGTCTAGTGAATTCAGGACAACCCAAGACAACTTGGCTATGAACAAGTGCCAAGACTTGGTTATGAACAAGTACCAAGACTTCAGAGGTATGCATCTAGGGTTTCTCTTTGCTATTCCCCTTCACTGTCTTTCATATGGTTCTCTGTAGAGAAAATGGTGGTACTTGCTTTCTAAGTATTTGAGATCTCAAAGATGAGAAGCTCTAAATTTCTGGATGCACGGTGATTTATTTTTTTCATCGTGGCTTCAGCTGATGTGTTTTCATTGAAAATTGGGTAGCTTGAAAAGATCAATTAATGTCATGGCACCTGATCATTATTTTTTATGTAGAATTTGCATTCAACTATATTACCTGAATAACATAACTTTAAACTATAAAAGGAATCACAGAATCACAGACTTGTTTGAGTTTGAAGAGAGACCTTTAAAATCATTTAGTCCAATCCCGTTGCACTAGACCAGGTTGCTCCAAATCCCATCCAGCCTGGTCTTGAACGCTTCCAGTGATGGGCATGGAATAAATAAAGGAGATAAACCAGAATGAGTAGAAGGTCTGTTTTGATTGTTTGAAAATGGTTGGAAAGCAACACATCCCTCATTCCTTGCACATTTCTATACAAGCTCTTCATCTGCAGAGGTAATCAAAAATATTTAGAGTCAGTTTCAATAACCTTGAAAATGTAAAACTTGTATTTTTTTGCTGAAAGTGTTTTAAAAACCAGATGAGAGGTTGAAGTAAAACAAGTATTTCGTATTTGAGAACCAAGAGGTTAAAAAAGGTGCATTCAGCATTTTTCTCTGTACTCTCCTCAATAATGAAGTTCTATATTAAGTAAAGATGTTATGTGAAAATATTAAGTAAGATTATCATTGTAGACACACATTGTTATCCTATTTGATTTCTGTTAGCATGAAAGAAGCAACATTATAGTGTACTAGGAACAAAACCAGCACTGTGTACAGTGAACAGTCATATGATGTGAATTTCTTAGAAATTATCAGTGGAATATTTTTAAAACAAATAACTTGCTGAAATTTACATAGCCTGAATTTGCTCTCCTGCACTTAACTTCTATCAATATGTACAGAAAAAGGTTATCTGAATAAGTAAAATCTTATTTCAGCTTTCCTATTGAACATATTTCAGTGTTCTTATTAAAAAAAACATTTAAAAGAACACTTTTCTTATTTGTGTGCTTTAGTCTGTAAGTCTAAACTTAAACCCATCATTCTTTAGATAAATGCATGTGCTAGAGATAATCTGAAGAATAGTTTTGGAAAAGTATGTGTGCATGCAGTTATTAAATAGATGGGGAGGCTATAATCTGGATTTTGTGCAGGGAAATTCATGTACACAATTTTTACAGATATGAACTGAGCCTAACTTTGGACATGCTTCTCCAGCTGCCATTATTTGAAGAGTTTTTTGCATTGCTTTCACCATTGTGTTCTCTAACGAACAGTGAAAGTTTCAATGCCTAGCTCATGTGGCAAATATATTAAAAACCATCTTTACTACTTAGCTATAAGAAAGCTACTTGTTAATGAAATCAGTAAAAATGTTTTGTTTAATATATTAATGAGGGAATGTGGATTTGTTTCTGGTTTTTGGTTGACATGTTATCTTTCTATGAAAAACAAGAACTAAACTTTCTTAGGCTGAAGAAACTAAAGAACTGAAAAAAACTAATGCCATAGAAATCATTAATGTTTAGAAATAGATACATTTTCACACATTTTCCCTGCATATTTTCAAGTCTAGATTTTTTTTTTCCAGCCTGGATAATGGTAGATAGAAGTGTGAAGAAAAAAATTAAAAACCTGGAAGTGACTCAATGAATGCTGTAGCATTTTAGTCAGCAGAGTTGCCATATTTTAAGGAAGTTTATGGTGATCCTAATTTTTAAATTATTTATATCTATGAGACACTACAGAAGTTGAGTGTGAAGAGTGTTATGCTGAACCTTTTCATTAACAGAAAGACATCATCACCCCATTGCAGTCTTCTACATTCTCACTGAACCATTTAAATGCAATTTAAATATTTATTGCTAAGGATATACCAAACATTGTGCTCAGCATCACTTTGTCTGGCCTTTATCACAAGCCTCACATTTATTATGTGTGCTCATTTAGCTTCCAGAAAAGCTTGTAGATGTCTCTCTAGGTGGCCAGATGTTTTACAAATGGGTGCTTAGAGAACTCATTTCCAGTTAAGTCCTTTTCTGTCTAAACAAAAGCCCATTTAAATCCCATAAAGCTACTTGAATATAAAATACAAGTGAGCTTTCAAATAGTATTTATTCTCAGGTTGATTATTTTGCTCATTAAGTATCTAGTGTTTCCTTGCTGTTGACAAAAAAAAAAAAAAATTGGCTTTATATTTACAGCATTACATTTTTATAGAGACTTTAGTGACTATATAAAAAAGTATGAAAGATTAATCCCTTAAACATGGTGGAAAGGCTTTAGAATCTATGCAAAATAAACCCTGGATGTTCTTATGCAGAGTTGTTACAGGACTCGAGAACTTAGCTACACCTTCCTTTGATTAGGAAGACAGCTTCTTAACTCTGAAACTATTTTGTTCCAATGTCATCAATAAAGGCATGATTTTCAATACTTCCTCTTTGCACCTCAGGATTTCTTCTTATAGAAGACAGCTGAGACTTTCTTACAATCTATCTCATGAGTTCTGATATTGGCCCTTTAAAACATCTATCAAACACCATAAGGTCAATGTAAAGATAGTTGAGAGTTTTGTCAGTAGCATTGAGACTGGAAATTTCACAAAGATGGTAGTGGTCTGTGAGTTTTATGAGATAATCTATTAAAAAAAATGAATCATTGAATCATATTATAGTTTACCATAAGCCAATACACAATGGACATTCTGAGATAAGACTGGAATTGACACTGAAATCATCTGGATAACACTGCAGTCATCTTCCTGAGCTGAGTGCTAACAACAACAACATATCTTTGACTGGAGAAAGGACAAGGCCCTAAATTTTGTGAAGATTCCGAATAGTTTATATGATTATATCTCTTTAAAGGTTGCTAAATTTTTTGTTTATCTAAACTGTATCTTCTGATGCCAATTTTCTCCCAAGCAGTTGAAAGTTATCACTGCACTGTGGCAGAACAAAAGTGTGTGAAACTGTAGGCATAATATTGTTTTAAGGGACTATTCTAATATTGTGCTCTTATAAATATTGAAGTGAGTAAAACTTTATTGTAAGGATGCAGAGTATCAAATTTTGATGAAATTAAATATATCTCTTCAGCATTGTAGAAGTGACAATTAGGCATGTTCTCTTGTTACATTTCTATAGTTGGTATAACTCTTAAATCAGAATAAGGCAGTGATGTCATTAAATTAGTTTGGAATACTATGTAAGTAAGTTATGTTTAATACTTGAAGTACTTAAAAATGGATACACACATTCACATAAATTACCTACATCCCATATATAAATACATATTGTAAGTTTCTTTAGCAATTTCATTGAACTTTCACATTTAAAACTCTACCTAGGAAAAATGCATTGCTGTCTCTCATTGTTTTAAGGCTGCACTCAACTGTAAGCCTTGAATATGTATTATGACATTCTTGTCCACCTAAAGAAGAGGCCGCTAAGATCATCATGTTCCCCACTTAGGCTGCTCACCATCAGTAATGTTTGCCCTGAAGGATTAGTTATACCATACTCAAAGTAAGGTCTGCTGCTGGATGTGCAGCATCAATCTCACACTTTCCAAAGGCCAATTTCACAATTAAAAAACCCAATAAAAATCCTAACCCGATACAGTGAATTCATATCCATTAACTAATCAAGGGAAAATTTGCAGTATTCTGGAGTCACTAAAGTTTTATTAAAAAATTGTTTCCTTTGGTCAAAGAGTTGTAGAAACAGAAAAGTCATACTGATTGTGTCATGCATGCCCTTGCAGATTGTTGTCTTTCCATTTTATTGCTATTTGTACTTATGAGATGATATCCAGACCACAGGACCATCATTGCTGTTCTCTATTCTTTGCAGCCACAAAAGCAGATAGATGCCCTTTTCCTGTGAGTTCAAAATGAACATGTCCTTTGTCTTTCTTTAAAGCTGTAATAACAGTTCTTTAGGAGAATGTCTTTTAACTTTTTTTTTTTTTCCTGCAAGGGTTAGGTATTTTTACCTCCCATATTTCATACTGAGCTTTCCTTCTCTGTCTCTTGTATTCTGCAGACACTGTAGAAGATGAAATGGAAATGGCCACAGTACGACATAGACCTGAAGCTCTTGAACTGCTGGAAGCACAGAGTAAATTCACAAAGAAGGAACTTCAGATCTTATATAGAGGTTTCAAGAATGTAAGCACTTCTTTTTTGAATTTACCGTTGATTTACAGGATAGGCCACTGCAATCTCAGCTCTGTAAGTGTGACAGGCAGTGCGGCTCATGGAATTCAGCAGCTAAATATTGTGTATCTGGTCAGGTAAAGAAACAATCTCTCTGCAACAACTGGGCTATTTAATGACCAAAAGACACACTAGAAATAGAAAGCATCCAGAAGAGAATTATAACTTAGTATACTAAGATATTGTTCAAAGACATAATGAATTGGATTGACAGGAGGCTGAACATGAGCCAACAGTGTGCCCAGGTGGCCAAGAAGGCCAATGGCATCTTGGCCTGCATCAAGAACAGTGTGGCCAGCAGGAGCAGGGAAGTGATCCTTCCCCTGTACTCTGCGCTGGTGAGGCCACACCTTGAGTATTGTGTTCAGCTCTGGGCCCCTCAGTTCAGGAAGGATATTGAGGTGCTGGAGCAGGTCCAGAGAAGAGCAACGAGGCTGGTGAAGGGACTTGAGCAGCACAAGTCCTATGAGGAGAGGCTGAGGGAGCTGGAGTTGTTTAGTCTGGAGAAGAGGAGGCTCAGGGGAGACCTCATCACTCTACAACTACCTGAAAGGAGGTTGTAGGCAGGTGGGGGTCAGTCACTTTTTCCAGGCAGCTATCAGTAAGACATGGTCATTACATAAGCTATCACGGGGCATGGTCTTAAGCTCTGCCAGGGGAGATTTAGGTTAGATGTTAGGAAGAAACTCTTTACAGAGAGGATAATCAGGTATTGGAATGGGCTGCCCAGGGAGGAGGTGGATTTTCCATCCGTGGAGGTGTTTAAGAAGAGACTGAACGTGGAACTTAGTGCCACAGTCTAGTAACGACAGTGGTAGTGGATCAAGGGTTGGACTTGATGATCTCAGAGGTCCTTTCCAACCCATCTGATTCTATGATTCTATGAAAGTTGCATTGAGGTTGTTTGTCCAAACATGCAATAATGGGGGAGTCCTGAAGAATTTGGTCAGTAAGAGGAAAGATTTTGATTTTTGTATTCACAGTAGCTGTCACAAAAAATAATTGACGTCAATTGCACTAGAGGAATTTTTTCATTTTGTAAACAGCAGTAGATGATTTCCTAAGTTCTTACTAGTTCTACAAATCTATAAACTTTTTAGGTCCCTTTCCTGGTAGTAATTAGTTGTGATTTTTTTTTGCTGATCTGTGTGATCTGTTGGTAGGTCCAGTGGTTTTATTTGGCAGGCATCCCAGCTGAGACTCCAGTACATGGGTATAGTGTGACTCCTTTTCCAATGTCTATTAGCTGCCCTGAGGAGCTGGGCTTGTTAATGGCATGTGGGGCATGCATGGTTAGTACAGCAGAGAAATGAGTCAAAAAGATTTTAGTAAGTAGCATTAAAATCCATTTATTTTTTAAAATTGCCCTTTTATTCTACTATCTTTCGTGTGATTAACAGTTATGTAGGATATTGCAGCTAACATTGGATAGAAAATAATTTATATTAAAAAATTAATAATAATTTCTTGCAAATCAGCTATGTTTAATGTTAATCTACATACTCAGCTGTGAGTATTGCAACTGCACAGATGTTAAGTCTCCTGCTGAGCTGAAGGTAAAGATGAATTTAATTGCATTTATCACCTTGTAGTTTAGTTTCTCTTTCACCCTTCTTGTGTGAAAAGGGCTGCCTTCTTGCTCTTGGCATTTACTACTCAAATGATGTTGTGTAACAAAGTATAATAATGATAAAAACATGGTGAAGCTCAACTATGGAATCAGAGAGGATATTTTCAATAGCTTGTACAAGAAGTGTAAATCTTGCAGAAGTCTTAGATGTCATGCATTTTGTAAAGAGAGCAAGCCATGCAAAGGGATGGATTACATACATTCTTATCAAAAACTTTCAATGCAAGTAAGGCAGAGTCACTTAATCTGTCACGTCCATATATCATCCTCAGTTCCAGAAGGTATATAATATTGACATGTTAATGATTAGCAGTGATTGCTCTTAAAAGCTTTTCATTTCCTCAGGGTACCAGAGAACATTCCCCTGTTAATGACAGTATACCCTAGGCATTGTAAAACATGATCTAATGTCCCTAATTATCTAAGGCAAAAAGGCACAAAGTATAGTGGATAAAATAAGCCTTCTATCTGTTTCTCTAAGAATAATTATTTTTAGAGTCTAAGAATTAAAAAACCATGATAATTCTCTGCCTAAAATGAGGTATGGAGAAAGAGGGTAGATTATAAGGAAGTATTTTAATGGATTCCCATTTTAGCGTTTTTTGAAAAGAGGAATTGCAGCTCTTCATATGCTTTTGTGTTCGAAGAGTAAGTTCTACTTGTAGCAAAGCAGTGTCGATGGTAAGATATGGTAATACATCTTTATTCATGTGTTTCATTTCCTTATCGGTACGTGGTAATTCAATACATGTATGTATGACATATCTTTGACTATTTAGAGTTAATGAGCATGAACTTCAGGCATTTTGTGTGTAATATCTTTTCAAAATTATCAGTTACTTTCTAAAATGCTGTAAAGCATGCCCAGGGCTAGTGATTGTTATAAAAGTAAATCAGTTTATTGTAGTATTCGTCAGCCCAAGCATTAAGTTCAGAAATTAGGATTTCAAACTTTTGGTTGAGTTGGAGTTTGTTTTGTGTCTCATATTTATCAGTTACTACTGCAAAATTTGGTGCTAGGTAAGAGTTCTCCAATCACTTCAGAGAACTGATAGAACAGATCCACCTCAGTTCTATGAGCAGCTTACCTATGCTGATTAGTTCACCTTTCGTGTCACATATCTACCTTTTATCAAATACAATTTGAGGGGCTTTGGTGGGTACTGATCCACAATGGCACTGCAGTGCCTCTCATGGTCTGCGCTTAGACTGTCTCCCCCTTACAGCAGTTAATCATCCTCTTCTGCCTGCCACAGCCCACCTCCCTCCTCACTCCCCTTCTTTCTGATCCAGATTAATGCTATCCTGCCACCCCTGAGTGCTTCATGTGTCTGCTTCATGTTATATATGCTGGGGGACAACCAGCTGGAAAGCAATTCTGCTTTGTTGGGCATGAGCCAGCAAATGTGCAGCAAAGGCAGCAAATGGCACCATGTCCTGCTTTAGGCAAAGCATTACCAGCATGCTGAGGGAGCACTGGGGGGCTGCACCAGCCCTCCACTCAGCCCTGGTGAGGCCAAATCTGAAGTGTTGTGGCCTGTTCTTGGCTCCCCAGTAAAAGAAAGATAGGGACATGCTGGAGAGAGTTAAGCAAAGGGCTAAAAACTTGTCTAAGGGACTGGAGCACCTCTCCCATGACGGAAGGCTGGGAGAGCTGAGACTGATCAGTCTGGAGAAGAGAAGGCTCAGCAGGGATATTACCAGTATATATTAATACCTGCAGGGTGGGTGTAAAGAACATGGAACTAGGCTCTTTTCAGTGGTGCCCAGTGCCAGGACCTGAGGGAATGGGCACAGTCTGAAACACAGGTGGTTCCTTAACATCAGGAAACACTGATATTCCACTCAACTATAGCCTTGAGTGATTGAGTTCCAGCACAGGTTGTCCACTGGAGTTGTGTCATCTGCCTGCTTGAAGATATCCAAAAGTTGTCTGGACATGGACCTGGGCAACCTGGTCCAGGTGGGCCTGCATAAACAGGAGTGTGGAACCATAAATCTCTAGAGGTATCTTCTAGCCCCAGCCATTCTGTGAGTCTGGGATATTCTGTTTAATCATTCCACTAAGAAGGAAACTCCTCTGAAAAGATTTAATGAAACACCCAGACATGCATCTTTAATGTGCACCGTCAAAACTTGTGCAGATCCTACTCTATGCTTTATTCTTTTCACTTGATATTTGCTTTTCTTACTAGCTTTTCAATAATTTAACTATATAAAGAAAGATAAATTAAGGGATGAATTGAAGTTACTGTAGTTCTGCTGATGTAGTTGTCCTGTTAGACCAAATTTACAGTGTCCTACAGCACAGTAGTACTAACTGAAAATACTCTCACTCTAACCTGCTTATTTCCCTGAATCCTGTTGAGTTCTAGGATGGCTGTTCTGAGGTAGGGATGAACAGAACTTTTCACAGTTTATCTCCAGTTATTTATTAATTATGACTTCAAATTACTCAAATATATTATGACTGACTTCAGATGAGAAAGCAGCAAATACTCTGTATTTCTGTAGTGTGGTGATTATAAAGTTTGATTCATTATGTGTTTTTTACTTATACAAAAATAAAATGGTAAATCTTTAAGGGTATTTTCATCAATTTGATTTTCCAGTGTAGGCAACTTACAAGCAAAATCCAGGCTGAAGGAGCACAGGGTCTCAGAGAGCATCTCTGTATACATGTAAATGCCTGAAAGCTTTGGAAAGTCTCAGATCACACTGTAGGATAGCTGATGCTTTGAGGAAGCAAGAGGTAGAGTATAACTGCAGGGAATGCCCAAAGACAAGTGAAATGCCTATTGGGACAACGGCTGTTGTGGTAGAACTCAAGGTCAGCATTTAAAATAAAAGGGGAGATACACTAAGGAAATTTAAGGAGGTAGGATAAACACCTTCAGATGACCCAGAAACTATTATAAAGAAAATTATCAAGAAAGAACTTATGTCTGTATTAGGTAATTTAGCCATTTTAAAGCTTCTGTGCTATCCTTGAAAAATGAGCATAACAGAAGTCCTAAGCCCCCCTCAGGCTCAAAAGGTTGTCCCCAGCACTCTGGTTTTACAATGTTCCTGTGCTCTTGTTGATGAATTGTTGCTCAGCTGCCATCACAGTGGGACCTCTTTCCATTTTGTATTTGGCTTCCTGTCATCCTTTTTCTTGTAAATTGAAATTGTGATTGCTGCAGTCATTAACCTTTTAAAGCAAAGGCGCTGTGGCAGGCCTAGTGTAAGTGGTACTTCACAATAAATTGTACAGACTATCAAGCATGCACTCAACATGTGGTCTTTCTTTCTCTTTTTTTCCATTGATAGACTTCTTACAGTTTATAAACGTGCTGAGCTATAGCACATTTCCATTTTAAAAATACTTAGATAATGTTTTGCTGCACAAAAGATGCTCCTGTGCTAAACTTAGATGTTAATAATCTTTTAGTTTTGGTTGATTATTCTCATAAAAATTGTTGTAGAACTCTGTTTTGGGAAACTAATAGACTTCCCAAGAAAACTGAAAGGATTTCTCATGAACATTTATCTTAGGTGGCTGCATGTCAGAGAAAATGTAAAGTCCTGCATGTTTAAAAGTGTCCTTGGACACATACTATAGCTTTAAATAGGCTTTTCTATATTTATGACATTTTTTGGGAAACCAACATTTCTAAGGTAACTTTCTTCCCTTTTGCAAATGAGGCAAACAATGATAGTAAGAAAATGTTACAGCTCCAAGATCGGTTCCCTCATCATGCTACCCATGCCTGTGTGTAATTCAAAATATGCTAATTTATGGATGGCTTTTACCTTTATGGCCATTCTATTTGCACAGCCTCTGATCTGTGGCTAATAGAGATGTACAGTTCTATCTTTCACTTCTGTCTTTAAAATGTTGTTTCTAAGATAATCGATATCCTGATTAGAAATTATTTAGTATAAATTGAAAACTTGTACTGACAAGAGACATAGGCATTTGTCACTAAAAGAGATTAAAAAATGGGTACTGCAAAGAGTTTGAATACCTCTGTGATGACCCAAAACAGAGATTTTGAAACTCTATTCCATTTTCCTTGCTTCCTTACTTAACCTTTTCAACCTTTTCTAAAGCATGACAAGGGTCAGTGACAATATAATCCTCTTAGTTTATATCTCTGGAACATTGTATATTATGAAACAGAAGCTTTGGAAGCTTTCATGCTATGAGAAATAGCACTTTAGCTTGAATCAGCTTTCTCTGAATTGTCAGTGTCCCCCACCTCAGAGTTAATAGAATGTCTTCCGTTCATTATGATCCCGTTCAATTCTGCACTGGATCTGGATGTTTGTATTGCAATGAATAAATGCAGATTCAAGAACTATACAGACCAGAAAAGTGAGGAAAAACCAAAAACTGAGCATGAGTGACAATGGCACAAATGCAAGAGTATTTTGCCCCTCACGTCAGTCCTCCAAAGCTTATTCTTGCTGGGGAAGTATCTTAGAGTTTAAATATGCTTTTCATCCTCTCCTGTGGAGTCCTTGTATAGCAAAGAAGATTTTTCATTTGACCAGCAGTAAATGCAGTTGCATTTCCCTCAAGATTTGATGACTATCTGTAGAAGTCCTAGCATTACACAGCATGCAATCTTAGCAAGACTAAGGTCTTTCCAGATGCAGAATCTCTATTCAAACAAAAGAGAGCCTAGTAGAAAAATATAGATCACTTAAGGGTTCTCACCTGATTCTCTTGGCTAATGAGAATCAGCACTAAAACCATTTGGCCTATATCCCTCTATGACGCTGAATATTAAACAGGAGATGGATTGCTCTATTGGGCTACAGTGCATGAGACATTCTCATTGTGCTGAAGGCTTTTGCAGATGTGCTGATCCTCTTGCACAAACAGTGTTTGAAGAGAAGTGTCGTGGACACAAAGAGAATGTATGTACAAAGAAGCATCGGCAACTTGTCTTTTCAGATGACACCTGAACAGGCTGTGACTCATGAATATAAGCCTAATAAACTTGGAGAATAGAAATGCCAACAAAATTGAAAAAAAAAAATTCTGAATCGTACTAGAAAAATCAGATACTTGTAATTCAAAGTGAAAATTAACATCTCCCCATGCTGGAAAACTCCTGTGACTTGCCTGTCTTAATAATGTAAATAGGCAACAGCATAATGAAGCTCAAGCAAGCCTAGAAGCTGGATACCATGTCTGCTGTCCATAGGCAGATTTCTGTATATCACCTTTTTCTCTCTAGAGAGAATTTCAGAAGACATGTATAATGAACATAGCTCAGATCTCCCTTTTTTAAAGTTGAGTTCTTGTTTACCAGTTGTGCTTCATATGAATTGTTTTCTCTACTTTAGATGACTGAAGAAAAACTTTTAAATAACCAGCTCTTGCCAAGGCAGGATTTTGTTATTATTTTAGAAAAGCTCTGGCATTCATTTACTAGGGATTTAAAGGGAACTTTTCCATATTTCAGACAAATCTATGTGAAAATATTTTAACAAACTCAGCCATAAATAATGCTTACATTCATTATATATTTCCTTCAGGAGTTAGTTAGGAAACTTGAAACTTTTCAAAAACAATAGCAAAAATAATTTGGAAGTAGTTTGACAGGCCAAGTTGTTACTCATCACAAATGTACAGACTTTAATGTGTTCAGTGCAGATATTTGTTTCAATTAGTCTCACAGTTGCTGGCAGAGATTGAAATCTTCTTTCTGAAAGTTAATAATGAACTCAGTCCCTACTCTTCTATTCATCTCATGACATGCATGGAGATATTTCACCTTGTGTTCACTTGAGGAAAAATGTTATCTAGCATGCCAAGGACTGTCTTCATAATTCTGACTGCTTACTTTTGAATTATTTCTGAAAAAAGTAGATTCCAAGTTGCTAATTAAGCAGCACATAAAAAGAATGTGATTTTGACAATCCAGTTTTAATGGTAGTGCAGAACACCAAATACCTCAAAATTCTTCTTTGTGGGGAAAAAAAATCAATATTAGATTTAGAATTGTATTATTCTGTGTGCTTTTCAGTCCCACCTATCTGAAACTGGCCATACCCTGACCTGTGCTCTGGTGTGCACTCTGTGGGGCTCACTTGGGCCATCAGGTACAGACCTTCTGCTCTACCAGCCAGATGCTGAGGTGACTCATCTGCTGGTAGAACTGTTTTCTACTACATGAGCTTTTAGGTACATCAATATGGACTATAAATGTTTACGTACTAGAATATGAGCAGCCAAATATCTCCTTCGGCTACACCTCACTGCAGTTACTTTTTGCAGCATCTGGATTAAGCATTGCAGAGCCTGGTACTTGAGTTTTGTGAAATTTTTGGATTTTGGGTTCTGGATGATCACTAACATTAGAGAGGTAAAATTTGGTGCAATGCAGCACTGATGATGTAATTTAAAAATTTAGTGAGTAGACACTTTTTGTTCTTCTTTCTCCCACGTCCCCTTTTCTTCATGAGGTGACATGAACACTGTAACTGCTATAAGCATTTACACATAAATAAAATAAAATAAAAGCCTAAAATAAAATCATTCAGTGAGACAGTTTATCAACTAAGAAAACTGTTAAGAAATCCCTGTACTTGGTTTTCTTGCTACCAGTTTTCTTTTAAAGAATTTTTGTTTAAAATATTGTAATTCCCTATTAAATCTTGTACTAAGTTGTCTCCCTGTTAACACTGCAATTCGGAAACACCAAGTGAGCATACATATTTTCAGGTGGATATCCTAAGCCTGCAAAATGAGAAGAGGGGGAAGAAATATATCTTTTGGTAAAACTTATTGATGGTGCAGTTCAACCATTTAGGTCCTATGGATTTTATAGGATAAAATCTTACTTGTGCTGGAGACAGGGATCTGTCATGGGTCCTAGGAATTTCCAAATTATTTTGGATCTTTTTGTTTTTTCTACTTTAAATTCCTGTTCAACGAGAACAAAATCAGCAATGTATAGGTTTTGTGAGAAATAAGGAAAACAGTCAAAAGTCCTTTCTTTATTTCAACAGAAGTATTTTATGCTTACAAATGTCTTTAGATCTACATCTGTGATAAAAATAAACACTGGTAAATCTTCAAATAAAACTGCAAATCACAAGTGACAAAGCCTCAAGGTCAAGTCTTTCAGTGTCATGGAAGTTTATTACAAGTCTTGGGTCAACCTGCATTTACCTTTGAATTAAAGTGTCCAACAGAGACCAAATTCTTTAGATCAGCTGGACATTTTTGCAGTTGCACTTCACTCCAGTTATGTGAATGATTCTCATATTAGCTTTCAAGTAATGGAGTTTATTCAGCCCACTGAATTCTGTTGTGAAATATTCTTAAAGGATCTTAGATACGGTGAGTGTAACAGAAGAAATAGGAGCCAATAACTCAGAAGACAGCATGAATCCATAAACGCAGCATGAAACTAGAAGTCTAAAGACTCTAGCCTTTTGGCACTCTGGCTGGCTTAACTGCCACACACTTTTAAAAGCCTTAAATGTCACACTAAAAAGCCTTCTGGGTTGCACAAGAGCATTATACCAGTGCTTCGCAGGCTGCATGGGCTGCACATTGACAGCTGCCTAATTTAATATCTCTTGTCTGACAGCCCAAACCTTTTAGATTGTCCCTGGCTATCTGAGAGATTGCTTCTCAGCCATTGATCAAAGCCTCCTCAAGCATGCCTTGGGATCAAAGTGGGGAGCACCAGTCGGGGGGCTGGTGGCTGTGGGAAACTGAAATTTCCCAGGAGCTGGACATAGCAAAGTTCAATCTTACAGGAGAGAAAAGTGAACACTGAATTCCTAAGCATTACGAGTGAAATGCGTGTTCTGTGGGCAGTGTATTTTAATGAGATGCTGTACCTCTCCATGACCAAGTTCCATGTCTATCATGTGGAAACTCATGCCTGAAAAAAACACTGATCTAGGAGCACTTTACGTGGTATTTCTAACAATTATTTTCTTGCTCCGTTTATTCATCTCTGACATGGTAACCAGCTTCACTGTGGCTGCACAAAAAAGAAGTGCCAAGAACAATTTTTACAAGTAAACCTATAGTGGCTCAAATTAGCAGTATTTGCATCTGAAATGCTATTTACCAGCAAGTAAGATATCAGAACAATAGACAGCATGATTATGATTGTGCTTGTGATTTAAAATGTCAGCACTAAGCACTGCATCTCGGTGCACAGGCTACCAAACTAATAGGCAGGAAATCCAGGTTCAATACCTTACTGCCATATTGTTCTACTAAACAACCCAGTTCGTCTTACTTTCTTCTTTCACCTTTTTCATAAGTTTTTAGGGCATAAGCCCTTTGTCACTGTTTCTCCGTGTCCTGAATAATGAGTCCCTAGTACAAATATCAGTTCAATGGATGATTCATTACTATTAACATTTTTTTCAAAACAGGCAGTGTTTGCTACCTTTCTGCAGAGCAAGATGAGAAAGAAAATCGGCACAAAACAACACAGAACCTTAATATAAAGCAAAAGTAAAATTAGATTCAACAACAAAGACTAATGGAAAATTTGTTTTTAACCACTTCTGTAGATTCACCAATTCTGGGTACTAGTAACATATAGCTCCTGAATTTATGTTGTTATTTTTCTAGGCTAAAAATGTTGTCTCTCTTAAAATCTTGCAAATGCAAAACTTCATTGATTTTAATGGAGCGTGCCCAAATGTCACAAAGATTTTTTGACAGTCTTTCTTCACGTGTTTTTCACTATAAGGAACTGGCCTGTATATGGCTTCTATGTAGCTTCTCAGGGGTTCCAGAGCTCTAAATAGAAACATGGCAATTACAGGGCTTTTTTTTTTCCACCTGATTTGTCCCCCACATTAACTGTCTCTGATAAAAAAACTGGCCTTTCCTTCAGTCTGTCAGACAACTACAGTGTAGTGGTAATTGGCTCCAAAGTATTCCAGTCCATTGCCAGAATATGACATTCCCATGAGGCACTAGCAAAATGTATACTAATTATTAATTTTTTTGCCAGTAGATAAGCAAGTATCTGTCCCCATTGCCCTATACTGGAAAATATGTTCCTTTCTCTGTTTTTTTATGAATAATTTCTTTTTTCCTTGAGAGATTATGCATCCCATTCCTGCCATTCAACTGGGAGCATGCATCTTCAGAGATCTCATTTGTTCAACAAAGGACCTGAAACTGGAGGTCCAGGAAACTGGAGGTTTCAGGTTTTGCTCTGCAAAGGAAATGCCTTTCTCCACTTGGTCTTTGCCTTCTGCATTTAAAATTACTGCAAACATCACCTTTTGGGAAATCTCAGGGCACTTTAAAATTTTTTTTTTTCGCTGCCCAATCAAGACCTAATTAGGATCCTAAAATTGAAGCCCATCCCTTTTCTATTACTGTAAATGTCTCAAGACTAAATAGTCCCTATGGCCCTCACTGTGTGAACAGGGAAAAAGCATCTCCTCCCACAGACCACATCTCTCACTCACAGCAGCTTCAGCCACGTTGCCTCTGATTGCTTTTGATTTTCCCCTCTGTACTTGGTGAATCAGGTCCTATTTATGCTAATGTCAGGCTTAGTTTTATAAATATTTATGTAGGTAAGCTCATTTGTTCTTATGTTTGCACTGCTGGGGCCCTGGGAGAAAGTGCTGTTAGTAGTGGAAAAAGCAAAAACCTTTGTTAAAGGGTAAACGTATTACTATATAGAATATAAATAACGAGCAAAGTGTTTGATTTTCAGTTTCTAAACGGATCCCCACTGAATTTTATGTTCTTTGCCATTTCTGCAAGTTTATAGGAGGCTGAAATTCCTTGGTCTTTTCATCCTATTTAGCGTTAGCCAAATATTGGTTTGTCTTCCTTTACCATCATACCTCTTTGAAAGAAACAAAGAACAACCGCTCTGAAAAATACTGAAATAACATGAGTTAGGACACACTTTAAGCCTGTCTTTCACGCAGACATGTGACCCAGGAATGCAAAACTCACAGTGTTCTTACTTGATGATTAAAACAGAAATTTGGTTTGGTGTCAGTATTTAGCATCAACATCAGATCAACTGACAAACACAAAAAAAATCATATGAGCATTGAAGACAGAATATAGAATATTTTTTTCACCTCTGATGTGTTGAGTTTGCTTCATAATTACCTTGTGCTAAATTCAGACTTTCTCGTTTTCACATATGGCTATAAAATGATGGCACAAGTCCACTAAACTGTAGCAGAAGGTTGTGAGTACAGTTTCCTCCTCAGTGAATCTTCCACTCTTTAAGGATACAAGGAGCTTCTAGGGTAAACAGAAGCACCATCTCCCTCATGTA
The DNA here is from genome assembly GCF_003031625.1 of Empidonax traillii. Lineage (NCBI taxonomy): Eukaryota > Metazoa > Chordata > Aves > Passeriformes > Tyrannidae > Empidonax > Empidonax traillii. The sequence continues at coordinate 290,544 of NW_020956027.1, forward strand.
AGAAAACCAAAAATAAATGCCTCCATGGTTTTAAACTCAAATATCACTGTTAGGGACTGGTGTTCTCCATTCTGCTTAGGTGAATCACTTGAGTGGGTGTAAAGGAATACACTTGAGGGACCAGCACTTGCTAATATGGAGCTATTCCTCCTCTCACCTAGGATTTCAGTTGATTTGAAGGGGACTTTATCAAAAGCACTCACATTGGAATGTGTGAAAGGCAAGTCACAGAAGCAGTGCTCACCTAAATACAACTTCTCCCAAGAGGGTGAGCACTTTTCTTTGCCAAAGCATTTACAGCGAGCTGCACCACTCCATATCTGATGCATGGGTTCTGCTACATTTAGGTTAATTATAACTCCTGCCTATTTGTTGAGTCAGGATTGTAAACTGCCCTCCTGCAGTGACTAGTAAGGGCAGAACCAGTAAGCACCATTCAGATGCCATGAAGTTCGGTGAGTCAAACTTTTGGGTGAGCTTTAAAGTTCAAATCTTTACTCATGTTGTTTACTGTTGTTTTACTGCCAATGCTAATATAAGAAACTAAAAATTACACTAGTTAGTGGGCATTGCTAAACAAAGAATGGTGCTGATTAAAAGCACTGCTGGCACCTTGCCCACTGCCTTGTGGAAGCAGCAAAACTGTTGATTGTTGTTTACTGTGTGAAGCCACATATGCTGGATGTGAGCCAGTTCCTTAATTTCTGCTTGTTTTCCTCCGAAACTGCCATAGCAAGTAGGGAGTGGGAAAAACCTTTTGTTCATTAGAGTATCTTGCAGTGGGATGTTAAAAATCTGGTACATCTTTGCTATGCCATTGGGAAACATTATCATAACTCTTCTACAGGTGGCTAAGTAGAAGCAAGGAGCTTTGTGTTTTACCTGATAAGACAAGGCTTGAAAGGAGTTTTTGTATGCATTTCACCAATGGATGTCAATGGAGATTGATGCTGCCAAATCCACTGACTGCCACAACGTTCCTAGAAATGTAGGCTGTTGCCATTGAGTATAAAATGAGTTTGCATCTTCTGTGACAGAAGTGTTCCCCATGTGAGCCTTTAGCTGAAATAATTCTACTGTATTTTAGGTCAGAGTGGAAAGATGGAAAGGAAAGTTGTGCCTTTAGACCTAGTAATTAGTGCACTCCACTTGGGGCTGCTTTCTTTTGTCTTCAAAAACAGCTTAAGCTTTATACTTGTAATCAAAGAGGCAAATTCATAGGATGACTTAAGAGTAGGGACAAAGGACTATCTGAGGTAACTATCCCTAAACATTTCAGAAAAAGCACCTTCCTTTTGGATTACTCTGTACGTCTTTCATCCCATTCAGCTTCTATAAAGACTAGAGAAAATACTCCATTACTACCAGTTCTCAAGGCTTATGAGTATGTTCAGGTATGCAAGACTAGAGTATGTTCTTTTATGTTCAGATCTATATGGATTGATTCTGCAATAATTGAAAACAACAGCAAGCTGTTTTAGGAAGAAATTTTGGCCCTCTTGACATAAGCAAATCTGATCTAAGATATAATTTTGACTAACATTTCATCATTCATCATTGTTTTGTTACAACATCTTTCTAAATGATTGCACAGAAGTAATTTTTAAAAATGAAAACCAAGTATTCTTTTTAATAAAGAAAAGGTGCTGTGAAAGTGTTTTTTAATAGCCCACTCCTGAGAAAACTAACATGAGAAGCCAAATAAGAAAAAAAGAACAAAACAAGAACTAATTTGATTTCAATGGGGAGGTTAAATTAATAGATGTCCCTTTCCTGATAACATAAAAATAGTAGTGACAATTGAAAACACCAATGGTTTTCAGTATGATTGGATTGAATATACTTTATTTATTAGAGAAAATCTGTGAAAATCCATCAAGGAAGAAATAGGTCATTATAAACATATTCATATGTATATTCATATTGTTGTATGTATTGGGAACAATATTCCAGAGATGAAAAGCATATTAATGCTGGCCTTAAGATTAAATTTTTCATAAAAGTAGTTTCAAGTAGGGTAATAAAAACAAAAAATTAAACCCCCCTACACCATTTTGTATTTTGAACTTTTACAATTTTGACTCTCTGAATATCTTCATGTGTCTTACACATATTAATATACTGGGACTCTCAACTCTCCTACAAAGTAGAAAATGTTTCAGTAATGTGCTAATTAATCTTCATTTTACTCCACGAAGATTTTTCAGAACAAGAACTATATAAAATTATTTCAGCTATAACTGTGTTTTAAGTACACTTTGTCCTATACTTTGCATGTGTTCTCCTTTAAATAGCCATAGCATAATATTGAGCATTAAATATGCTGACATGGGGGGGAAAAAAACCCCTGATTTAGGTAATCTCTTGTTTCTCTGGTATACCGAAATTCACATTAGCTTGAAAGTTCTTTGTACCCAATACACTATTAATAATTAATTAAAATAAATACAAAATATAATTCTAAAATGTTAGGAAAGTTAGCAAAGTATTTCAATTAGTTATAGGGAGAATAAATTGAATAGATTAAAAATATCGTGTTTCTGAATTGTGCGAGGAATTATATTCTCTCTCAGAAAATTAACTGATATTCTATTAACGGATAGGAGGCATGAAGAAAGAAGCTCTATTTATTGGCTGAGCAGCTGATAACTTTGCTACTAAAAAGTTATAAAACTAGATGGGGCTGCCCTGTCCAGCAGAAGTAAAGGAACTACACTTTTTTAACTTTACTGAGTGTGGTTTATGTCTTCAATCTGAGATGTGAAACCCTTATGAAGCCTCTTGGTTTCATCTGCACAGGTTGCCCATGGAACAAACATTTTTCCTTTGAGCCTGTTTTCTTGCCACTACTGTTGACTGGGCACCCAATGTTCAGAATGTTCTTTTACCTTCTTTTACCTTGCCTTCTCTTCCACGGCAGCCCTGCTTTTCTTCCTGTCTCTGCACATTTCTTCATAATGAACAGCAGCTCCTTCAACAGCTTTTCAGAAAAAAGGCAAGTAAGGGCTGAACTTGCTCTGTTATAGCATAGGCCTGGGCAGACCCCAAAATTATATGTGTAAAGATAGAATAAAACCAATTGTCATCCTCTGTGAGCAGCTTGAGACACTGTCCTGACAATCATCCTCCCAGTCCTTTCACAAACTGGCTTGTATAGAAAGCAAACAGCAAAGCTCAAGGAGAACACAGGGTTGGGTGAATAATATAATTGCCTGATCAAAAGAACCAAAGTAGGTATTTCTTCTGTAGTCGTTGCAATTATCTCATATATGCAGTGGTTTCCAAAAAAGTCCTCAAAGCTCCCATTTGATGTGCTGAAGTGTTGAAAGATAAATCTATACAAAGGAAATTAAATGTTTTTCTCATTCATCTAGTTTCAAAAAGAGGTGGTAAAATGCAGGAGCCCAAACACTGACAGTGGAACAGTTCAGAAGGTACCAGTTCAAAGAAGCTGATCAGAGAAATGACTGTCTAGTATAGATTACAAAGACATGGCTTTTTTCTTTTAATTCATAGAAGAAGCAACCCCTTGAAACTTTACCAATACCTGATGGACAATACTTTGCTTATAGTACAACCTCTGTGAATTTGTTGCTCTCTTGGGGATATCTATGGCAGGAATACAGCTGCTCTCTTCTCCCCACATCATCTTCTGTTATTTCTTCTTCTAGAAGTATTTAGAGCAAAGGAAATGAAAAAAAAAAGAAAAGAAACACAAATAGGTTTGTCTGTGATTTTTTTTTACATCTATGTTAATGAAAAAAGAAAAAGACCTTTTGAACTGTCTGACTATTCCCAGGTTATTTTTCACAGTCTTAATTTCTAGTGCTTTTTTCAGACACATTTCAAATATTTCAAGAGAGAGGTTTTCTCTGAATTAGTTTTTTGAGGCTGCTTCACAGGCAGCATGGCATCTCTTTTAAGGATATCTTTTAAGATATTTTTCAGATTACACTTGCTTTTTCTTTAATGACTTCAAAACCTTCTTTCCCCCAGAAACCTCATTTTGTTTGCATCATCTACTTTGAAGTCCTGCTAGAGTAATTTCACTTTTATTAGCTGCTGCAGGATTTTTATCCTGCTCTTGGAGTATCTTCTATGTTGTCCAGTAATGTGATCAGAACTCCAGCAGTGCCATCCAGCCCATTTTATAAAGATAATTTCTGAAGTGAGTTCTGCATTTTTACTGAAAAAAAAAACCCAGTATCAAAAGTGAGCCCTATATTCTAAGAGTACTTTCAGGATAGAAAGTTAGTCACATAGCCCTTACTTCAAAATAAAAAGGCAATGAAATCTATCCCTGATGAATATAGCAAGGGCAAGTATATTTATATTTACTACAGAAAAATGAGGTAAAACATTTTAATATACAATAAATTACAAACTTACTTATTTTCAGCATGCAGCTCTAAGGTTGGTTGAAATTTCAACTTAGCGCTGTTGGTATTCAGTAAATACATCTTTAATGCTAAAAGTATTCCCAAGTAAAATACAATACCAATGAATTAATGTATTGAATTATATATATTATTATTCAATGTGTTGAAATAAAATAAATTAAACAATTACATTTCTTAGGGGAAAACATCAGGTCAGATTCAACAACATGAGAGAGAAGAGGGTGCTACCGTGCCCCCAGATCCATTCAGCAGAGGCTGAAGATCTGTTCCTGGTAGGCACACGCACATAAAGCATATATATATATACACATCACATGTGTACTTGTATACACATGTGTACCTGGCCAGCCACACAGGTCGCAGACAGACACACCGAGTAGTTCTGGGCACCACAATGTAGGAAAGATATGAAGCTATTAGAGAGCATCCAAAGGAGGGCAATGAAGACGGTACAGGGCCTTGAGGGGAAGCCGTATGAGGAGCAGCTGAGGGCACTTAGTCTGTTCAGCCTGAGACTGAGGGGAAACCTCACTGCAGTTACAACATCCTTGTGAGGGGAAGAGGAGGGGCAGACACTGATCTCTTCTCTGTGATGACTAGTGACAGGACCTGAGGGAATGGCGTGATGTTGTGTCAGGGGAGGTTTTAGGTTGGATATTAGAAAAAGGTTCTTCACCCAGAGGGTGGTTGGGCACTGGAACAGGCTCCTCAGGGCAGTGGTCACAGCACCAAAAGCCTAACAGAGTTCAAGAAGTGTTTGGATGATACTCTCAGGCACATGGTGTGACTCTTGGGGATGGTCCTGTTGGGACATCCAAGGGCCAGGAGTTGGACTGAATGATCCTTGTGAGTCCCCTCCAATTCAGCAGATTCTGTGATTCTGTGCGAGAGAAAGAGAGATATACACACACACGCACACATACATACAAGTGTGGATACCTGCAGCAACCAGGCTCAGATATGGGGCTTGGATGCCCAGTAACCACTTCTAGATACCAGCTTCTCCAGTTGCTGGCACCTGGGCATAAAAGCCCTTGAGGTTCAGTCCCACTACACTTGCTGGTACAGACTGCCTCATGCACACACACAAAACTGGCCCTTGGTCCCCAGTAGTCAACCCCACCGTGGTGTTACCCTTCGAGACCCATTCACATCTTGAGTCCCAGGTCATGTCACCTGCTTGCCTGCTCATCCAATTTGATATTCATTAGCAACCACTCAGTCACACCTCTGCACACACTCCAGTTGCCACACCACAGACACACAGACCCTCCAATTGATAGTCTGACCCCAGTAGCTGCCCTCACACCCCTGTACACAGCATGGAGAGCCCTTATCCAGGAAAGAGTTGGAAAGGAGTTTAGTAAGAAGACAACACAGGTCAGGCACAGGGCATGGCAGACAAGCAGACTGACCAGCTAACCATATACATGTGACTGGGACTTTTTTCCCCTCATACCTTTATTTTCCCACACCTGTACCTCCCGAAATCACCTGAATCCCTTCCTTTTCCCACCATTGGTTCCACACTAAACATCCCATAATAAGTCCTCTTCCCCTGCCTCCCATAATGTACCTCCAACTATGGGGCAGCAACCTTCTTGTGTGCAAACATTCACTCACCTTGATGCCCTGACAATGGGCATGAGGCTCTCCTGGGGCAGCCCAGGAGGGGCAGGACAATGTGTCCCTTCCTCATGGTCCCTAATTTGGGCTCCTGCTTACTTTTGTGCCTCTATGCTCCTCTGGGCTTGGGAAGCTGGGCATTTGAAGGGCTGATGGCTCCTGGGATATCCTGGAAGCAGCCACAGCAGGCACTGTTTGGGCTTCCCAACCCACCATTGTCTCCCTGTGTTCCACTATAGGTGTGCAGACAACCTTTTACCACATAACCTAACAAAATCCAGCATACAGCCAGGAGCCATATGCTTATAAAATATAAACAGTTTTTATTAAGTATAAATAAAATATAAACGAGTTTATTCTAGAAGTGTATTAGGTTGTGCTTTTGTTTTCTGCTTTGCTTGAAGTGCATTCAGTGGTCTGCAGACCTGATTAAATCATTTTACACTGTGTCAGCTGGGTGTTAGCTAAATTTCAAAGCTTTAAGTCATAGTAAAACTGTAAAAAGCCAATTTCAGCATTGCTCCTGGAGGAATAAGGAACAGCAGCCATTGAATTCTCTTCTTTCTGTGTCCACAGGCAATGAGATTTTTAGGAAAATTTAGTGTATAAACTCCTAACGTTTTGCATGTGCAGGTACACATCAGGACGTCATCCACTAGCCTTAATTATTTGCAATGAAATGAAACACCTAGTAAAAATAAAGTTTATTTTCTTTATTAGTATACATACTTACTTATATCATCTTTGAATAGTTTTCCTTAATGTCCAAATAAATAAATTTCCAGCATTGTTTCTGCTCGCGAACTTAAGATCACCCCTTTCTCATGGCCCACAGATGCTGCAGTTTCTGAGGGAGGACTGGATTTTCCTGTTTGCCATCAGTATTTACCCTGTGAATGTAACATAATGCTATCGTACTGCCTTATGCTGGCAATCCTGACTTGCACCTGCTTTTTTCATGAAAATTTTCTCTCCCTGCATCTTTTCTGTGCTTGTGCTACAGAAACAGCACAAAGCAAGATCTGACAGACTGAGACTGCAGAAAAATATTAGGAAATATACTCTTTCATGCTTTTCAGATAATGAGGCAATTCTTAAAAATGAGCTGGGATTTTAGATCTGTCTGACTTGAAATGTGCATCTATCTGATGCCTACCTGTTTGATCTTGGACTGTTTTGTCTGCCATATGGGGAAATATTTGGTGATAGCCTGATTAGGGTTATCTGGGAAGAAGCTTCAATAAGGGAAGAAAAGATTAGGATCTGGAAAAGATTTTGAAATGTGAGCATTTGGAGAGGAGTTGATAGACCTGTTCCTCCAGAGACTATGTGAAATAGAGCTTGGTGCTCTGTTGCAAGGGTAAAGAGAAAAGAGACAGGTAGCAGCAAGAGGAACTAAGAGACATTTGGGGAGAACTATCCCTGTGGAGTGGACAGGAACAAGCACAGAAATGATGGGGAAATAGATCTGTCCTTTGGCAGAACTGAGCTGCTTCAAAGGACCCCAATGGATTGGCAAATCTGGGAAAACAGAGCTTAGGCTACCCTGTGTTGGAGACAAACTGGGACATTATGGTAAACAGCAGGTATTCAAAGGAGGCATTTGAATGAAGACATACTGGGTTTGCAACTGTATGATGGAAAATTCAACACCTCAGAAGCCTTGCTGTTGTAATTATTGTTGTTACTACCTTTGCCATGCCATTGTTGGTCTTTAACTTCTATATCACTTGCAGTTCTTGTTTTTACTTTGTGATATGAGTCAGCAGTGCCCTGGCAGCCAGGAGGGCCAACCATCTCCTGGGGTGCATTAAGCTCAGAATTGCCAGCTGGTAAAGGCAGGGCATTCTCCTGCTCTGCTCCACACTGGTGCAGCCTTGCCTCGAGTGCTGTGTGCAGTTTTGGGCACCACAATATAAGAAAGGCATTAAGCTACCAGAGAGTATCTGTGGGAGTGCCAAATGGAAGTTGAAGGGCTTGGAGGGGAAGCCAGATGAGGAGCGGCTGAGATCACTTGATCTGTTCAGCCTGGAGGAGAGGAGACTGAAGGGAGACCTCTTTGCAGTGACGACTGCTTGTTTGAGTGAACTTTTCCTCTCACCCTTCTGCTTTTTTGATTACTTATCATCCTTGCTGCAGTCAGCCTAAAGCTACAGAGCCATTACCTGAACAGCAACACTGGGAAGCAAAACACTGTTATCCAAAGTGAATTGAAAAAACATATAGAAGCTATTGAGGGTCAGAGATCTATATTTAGGTTTTGAGAGTGGCAGCTGGGGAGATTTATAAATCTGGTTGGGTTTGCATCTAGTGTCGTATCTGTAAGAAAAATACCTGCTTGGCTCATCTGCTGCAGTACAATGCCTGATCAATGCTGTTCTGGCAGAAGCTTTCAGGGTGGAAGTCACACTGATATCAATGTGTCACTATCTGTGTAACCTTTCAGAGTGAGATGTATCTGGTGTTTCTCCTTCTTCCAATGCATACAAGATCATGTTAGACATGTTTCACCAAAATCCTTACCTTTTCCATCCTCAGAGAAACTGCTTGTACCTTAGTTTCTTATGGGTACTACTTTTGACACACATTTTGCTTTGGAGTGGGATCAAGATAGGAGTAATGCATGAACTGAGTATTAGTGGGATAGTTTCGGATAATTTATATAATGCTTAAATATTTAGCAAAGGAATTTTCAGATTACCTGAGCTCCCTTGTGGTTAATTTTTCTATTAACCTAGAAAAAACACTGTACATTTCAAGTATAAAGCTTGCTGCTAAAATACATTACTGTAGATATGCTAACAAACTACTTCTATCTGATAAAACAATGGCTAATGGTTTGCTGATAACTTTGGTGAATAATTTTACTACATAGCCAATGATGTCTTGCCCTAGGAGGCCAATATAGGCTAAATGCACATCAATGTGGACTGATTAAACACCAAATACACGTGGGGTTTTTCTGAATAAAACTAGATGTTTAGTCCAAAAATACTAATTGTATTTCTTAGTGGGAGAAATTAATTTGGTATTGCAATCCATGTGAATTGCATAATTATCATTTAGCTCAGTTTTCTGCAAAAATGAAAGTCATCAGAAGGCCTACCTTTCAGTCACATACATCAGAACAAGCATTAGATATAGCAAATTTAAATCAACCTTAGGAATGCAGCTTTGTAATTTGGGAGTGCATAAAAGTTAATTTACATAAACCTTAGAAGCATTAAAACCTGAAAACAACAAGCTTCAGAACCTATTGTCTCAGGTCCAAAACCCACACACTGTCCTGGTCAGTGTGTTCATAATGGCAAATTATGAAGGTCCACTTATCAAAGTGTCTTGTCTCACCCCTTAGTGAAGCTCTGCCACATACACAGCTTTCCAAGACTGTTCAGTAGCCCATCTCTTCACTGAAATTAGGGGCTATCTCAAGCATCACTGCACTTCAGGGTACCAAGAGGAGTGAAAAAGTGGTTTTACTGTCTAATGTGAGCTTAAAAAACTCAGACTGGGGACACCAAACTTTGTTAAATTGTCTGTCCCTACTAAGATTTTGGTTCCTTTAGATCTGCTACTTCTTTTCAGGTGGGCTGCTATTAGATCTTCCCTTAGCAATGCCTTAGATTAAACAAGCCCAACTCTCTCAGTCTCTCTTCTGTGGTCACATCTTTTCATCCCTGGTAGTCTTCATGACGTTCCGCTGATCTCTCTTCAGTTCTTCCACACCTCTGGGAGGGCCCCAAGACTGTCCCAAGCAGGATGGGAGAATAACTCCTCATCCTGCTGGCTTTGTACCAGTAGATGGTTTATTTTGTTTATAGTAAGAATGTTTTGTTGGCTCACACTCAGCTTGACGTCCCCTGTAACCCCACGTCCTGTTCGGCAGTGCTGCCATTCAGCCACTCATTTCACAGCTGGTACTGGGACAAGGACAGATTTCTTCCCAGATGCAGAACACTGAAATCCTTGTTGAGCTTCATGAGGTGTCTGATGGCCAAGATTTTGTTATTAATTTCACCTAGGTTATGTTATTAAATGAAGGCCATTTGTTAAATTCTCATACTGTTGTGATCAAAGCTCTATCATACTCGAGTGGAAAAACTAGGAACAGAACTGGGCTGTGGAAAGCCACAGCAGGCTTTTTGGTAGCATTAGCTTTAAAGTATAAGCATGCTATTTCAAAATTATGTACATATTCTTCCATTAAGTTTTGTGTTTGGTAAATTTAAATTTGCATTCAGAATAGAAGTACCTGCAGAAAGCAAATATATTATGAGTTATTGATAATTAAATCAATGGACATGAACATATATCTAAAGTGAAGCAGCATGAAAACTGATAGCAAATGAAGCATGGAATGGAGAATCTGTCATGCAAAAGGCTAAAATATATTCAGAGTTCCCAGAGCTCCAGCTCTATCCATCATACAGAACTGTTTGCTATGCAGGCAGAAGTCTGAGTTTCTTTCTTCTTCATTCTCTTTCCTACATTTCACTATTTCTCCTTTTTTGTGTCTTTTTGGTTTACCTCATCCAAAAAGGGTGTTGATTAGGTAGTAAAGACAAATCTACCTATTGCAGTATTCTTAGAAACACTGAAGGAGAGACAGCTTAGACAGCATGAGCTTGTAAATAATTTACAGGTTTTGGAGCGTTTCATAAGACCATGTGCTGGAGGTGTAATTTCCCAGCAACAAAATTGCAAGCAAGTGAGGTCATCAAAAGGCAGAATCGCATTTATTATTCTCTGTCTCTTCTTTCTGTCAGTTTAAATTATTTTCTCTTTAAAAGAGGGAGCACTGGACTAAGTTCACAATGAGCTTTCCCTCCTTTTTATTCTTCAGAAGGAAAATACATTAATACAATTTTAAAAGATTGTCGAACAAAAATTTGCTGTAACAAATTATATACAGATCAAGGAAAAAAAGAATATAGGAAATGGTTTAAATAAGCCTTACATTTTTCTTTCAAACTATTTAATTATTTTCCTCTTTTTTTAAGAGTTTAATGAAAGGTTAGATAGATTTTTTTAATTATAGTTTGTACAAAGGAAGAAGTCAGCAATAAATTAAAATAAAGCCACGGGGCATACTTAACAATTACAATATTTAATCTTATTCACTGAACTGCAGAAATCTCCTGATAAACACAAGAAAGACAGATTTATGAGTCCAGAAAAGTGCAGGCTTGGGGGTAAATTATGTTGGCTACATATATTTTTAGAATACAATTATTTAAGAACAAGATGTTCACTGTTATGTAGAGGCTCAGAAGGAAGTTTCAAGAAAAGTTGGAACTGATAGTTCTGGTACAAGTAATTGGCCAGCATCGCAGATTTTTAATGAATGTTCTTAAGACACCATTCCTACAGATCTTCGAGGATGGAGAAGGTGTTACCAGAAATGCTGTGGCAAAGAACAGAGGAAAATGCAGAGGGTCAACCTAGAGAGACTCAAGCTGTCATTCCTGGGTCTGCTAATAAATAATTCTCTGAAAGTAGGTTGCCTTTTCAAGCAGTGATTCTTTCAAACAGTATGGTGATACCAGAGCTTATTAAGTGACAGAAAAAAAAATACTACCTTTAAAGGAGGTATGTAGATCATGTATTTCTCTAAAAAAAGGCTCCTAACTCATTTTGAACTAACAAATAATAAATCAGACAGATTTTTCCAGAGTGCCCTTAGTTCTCCTCTAACTTTTCACAGCTACAGGCTAAGGACTGACAGAGTTGGAGTTGCTGGCATTTCCTGTAAAAAAGGCGAGAGCACTCTTTGCAAAATGAATATAGTTTGAATGTCTTTGTTATCCAAGGAAAAGGGAGAAAAATTGCATTACATGTTAATAAGCCACAGAGTTGGATAAACTTAAATGCTCATTTTGTCAGTCATTATTTCTTAAGTGACTCAGAAAAAAAAAGTCAGTAGCTGACCTCTACAAATTCAAATATGCATGTCTTCTCTTTAATTCCTTCAAAATGTGCCTAGCTATTTTTTTTTGTCTGAAAAAAAAAAAACACCAAACAACTGTAGAACAGAAAGAAGCCACTGCTTTTTTTTTTTCTAAATTCCAAATTAATGTATTATCCTTTCACATGCCCACTCATCTCAGGGGAAAGACTCTTTTCTTCCCTGTCCAGGTCTGGGAATTACATAGATTACATATCAATGTAGGCTTGAAAGGGGACCTTACAAAATACCTTTGTCACATTGTCTACATTGAATAACTATAATGTTATATCAATATGTATCTGAAAAACTCCCTAATGTTTTCATTACTATGCTTTGAATCCAAGTAAAAATACTGCTCTCTTTCATGCACTTCTGCAACTCCAGAAGTCTTCACATAGGAAGACAAGCAGAGTAGTAGAATCATAAAACCATAGAATCATCTAGGTTGCAGAAGCATCTGAGATCATCAAGTCCAACCATTAACCCAGCACAGCCACGTCCACCACTAAATCATGTCCCTGAGTGCCACAGCTACAGAATTTTAAATGTCTTCATGGATGGTGTCTCAACCACTTCCATAAGCAGCTCATTCCAATGCTTGATAAACCTTTCGGTGAAAAAATTTTCCCTAATATTCAATCTGAATCTCCCCTGGGCCAACTTGAGGCCATTTCCTCTTATCCTATTGCTTGTTACTTGGGAGACCAACTGTAAGCCTGCTAGGAGCCAGAGACACTGGCCTATCTGACTACAGTCTTTTTGGGAAGCTGGTAGAGAGAGATGTTTTAAATGCCCTCATACCCAACAACATGACAGGCAGGGAGAGGCCTCCTCAGTTAATGGATTGCTCTTCAGCTGATGAAGGGTAGAGTTGTTCTTGCCATTCCCCAAAGGTTTTGGTTCGAAAGGCTGTGCAGCCACTATATCTGGTCTTACAGAGACCTTTACTCTAATTCTGACTCCACAGCTGTCAGCCTCTGTGGCTGGGAACATATACTTTTCTTTGTATATTGTCTTTGACACAGCTGTTTGTCCGTCTGATCAAACAGGATTGTTTCTTAGTATGTGCTGGCACATGTATAGTTATGATGAAAAGCAGATCTTGGCTGAGAATAACTGACATAAAATCAAAATAATCCTAGATCTACAGAAATGACATCCATTTCTCACATGGTACATTTGTCTCTCAATTACCAAAATTACACTATCTGTTTCTTAGTGTCTGTCAGAACTATATCTCATTGGTCTTTATTTTATTTACTTAAAATACCATTTGTTCTCACAGGAAAAGCTATTATTACACTGGTAAAAGATGTTACACTGCTCTTTATCTTCATTTAAAGCTATTTCATTTCCCCAGTTTAGGACTAGAAGCATATATGTTTGAACCCTCAGTCCAAATAGCATGGCAATTGACACAAATAAATGTATGAACCTTAACACTTAATTTGTATTTTCTTGCTTATCTTTGTTTCTAAAAATACTTTCCTTTTAAAGAGCATACCAAGTTTTTTTTTCACCCTCTGTGTTAAAGAAGGAATAAAGGCAAAAAAGGAATTAAGTGAATTGCCCAAAATCATCTCCTCAGTCTGGCAAATTTGGGACTAGAAATCGGCTCTCTGGTCTTCGGTATTTATGTGCAACTTAGTAAACAATACAGTATTCCTTCTGCTTTTCCTACCTCTTTACAAAAGTCATTTTTGTAAAGTCACTGCTCTAATCATCTTTTTTCTTCTCCTTCACTTCCTTTCATTTTTTTTTTAGTCACTCTGTTCTGACATTTCCTGCTTATTCTTTCTTATCTGTATTTCACTTTATGAAAAAGACGTAAAGAGGCAAAAGGTTCTGCATGGTTTGAATAAGATCTTCAGTGTCAGTCTTTTGAATTCATTGAATATTACTCTTCCACTTGAATTTTACTGCATGTTCTGTCACTAATATCTAACTGCTTACATTCCTCCTTGATTTCCATACCATGCAAATGCTGCTTGCAGCTGCGGAGTGACCACCCATGGCCCACGAGTGACAGCAATAGCTCCACGCTGTGCAGCAGGGGGGTTACTGCTCATGTGTGTCACTCAGGTGGCAACTGAACTTGAGATACATGGCACAAAAGAAATTTTTCAGAATTTTTTAGAAAGGTACTTCAATGTGATAAACATTTAATGCCTTAATATTTGGTTGAAAGTGCAAAGTCACACAAATGGAACTGCCAGAGTCACATACATGTTGTGTATGGTCTCATGACCATGAGTTGACTGGACCAGATTGGATGGTATTCATTTCTTGGTTTTCCCTTTTTTCCAGGAGTGCCCCAGTGGTGTTGTCAATGAAGAAACCTTCAAAGAGATTTACTCTCAGTTCTTTCCACAGGGAGGTGAGTACTTGATGGACATAATTAATACTGCAGTATGTTTGTTAGTTCCTAAGTCTGACAAAAGAGCCTGTTAAAAATTAAGGAGATTGTTGCCTCAAGCTCTGTCTGAACTCATGGTGTACTTCCTTGACATTTGGACACATTTTAAAGTATCTATTTCTGAATGAAATGCAGTGATATCTACAAGAATTCAGTCTTCTGTTATGAAGTTACTACCTGTGGTTGAGTACTGTTGGAAACAAAGTTTCTCAGAGTCAGTTATTTATTTTTAAACTTTCTAAACAATCTTCTCCATTCTCTTTTATTCCAAAAAAACCCATTTTTTATAGTAGGAGGAATTGTAGGGGGCACTACAGGTACCATCTAATATCAATGGCAGAACTCCCTTTAATTCCATGGGGTTTCTCTTCTTAAATGAGGGCCTTTTTTGCTAACCTTGATTTCAATTAATTGATTTCAAGAGGCTTCATAATTTCTTTAACTCCACTATCTTTTGTTGCAATGAAAGTAACACAAAAATAGGGAAGCTACACTTTTCTGGGGAAAAAAAAAAGAAAAAACCAAACTTTTTTCTTCTTGCACATTTAATTGTAACAAAACATAGCAAAAATTCAGATTTCTAGCAGTATAGAAAAGTACTGAATCCAGATAATTCACGCACCTGTAACAGATGTGTACTTGAGAGAATTTTTGTCTTTCCTAATAAAGCTGTTTCAGACATCTCAGCAAACACATCTCACTGAGAAGTGACCATCAGAATTCATCCCCTTCCTCCCCTCATCCTCCATGGCCTCCATGCAGTGGCGTACAGCCTTGGCAGTACATAAACACAGCACAAACAAATGTGAAAGCTTTATTTAGTTTTCCTCAGAAGTTCAGGAGGAATATTCAATGGAAATGGCAGAAGAGCTGAATGTCCTTGGAAGAGTAACAGCTCACATCAATATTCCTTTAATTTCTATGGGCCTACCAAGTCTTGAACTGTTTTATGTAGGTTTTGCGCTTTTTGTAAGGTGCCTGTGTTGACTTTTGACTTTTCTGAGAGGTAGAGGAGTTCAAGTCTATCCTTTGTTCCTCACATTAGCCAAAATATTCTCAAAGCCCAATTAATTCTCTGTACCCTGCATGCTAACTAGGTGAGATCATAATATGTGTCTAGTTAAGCAGCCAAACTGGATTCTTAAATCTCTGAATTTACTGCCAAAATACTGTATCTAGGTGAGGCCTTTAAATTTCAGTTGTGCTTAAAATAATGTTTGTATATATGCCTGGAAATTAAAGAGGAAAAAAAAAAAGCTTGAAAGTTTTTCCCAAATTAAAACATGTGTCTTACATGTAATTCTGGGCTTCAGTTATCTGTGTAATGCAAAACCAGGTGCAACATGATGAATCATTATAACAATTCATATCTGAGCAAACAGAATGTAAGATTTTAAGCTTCAGGGCAACCAAAGTAATTTTTAAGTATTAACCAGCAAGTCACTTCATTAGGTAACTTTCAAGACTGTCCAGGACAGGGTATAGGAGGACTATAAATGGGACAAGGGACCACAAGAGTAACAAAGGATATGACACTGGATTGCAGTAAAAACATTATGTTCAAAAGGCAGAAGTAGCTTTGTAAAAAGCTTTCCATGCCATAAAGGCCACTTCAGTAACTTCTGTTTAGAAAACCACTGCCATACAGGTGAATGAATAGGCCCCCTGCATGCATGCAATGGATCACCTGAAATATAACTTGGGATTTTCCTCAGCAAGGCAGGCTGTAGATGAGAATCCACACTCTGGATAATTATTACACTCCTCCATCACTTATGAACAAAACAGATCATGCTCATAGTTTGATAAACCATATTCTTCGATGTGTAATGACTATCATTTTTTCTCTCTGATGTTTAAAATGCTTTGATGGTGTTTTTCAAAGGCATTCTGATTTAATATCTGTTCCTGTCAAAGTAGCAATTTATCCTTCTAGTTATGATATCAGATCTCTGAAAAGAAAAATATTTAATTTAAAAACTTAAAATTTTGTCAAACATGATTAATGTTCAAGATTTAGGAGGGCAGGGGCAGAGGGGAATTAGATTACCTAGCTCTAATTAAAAGACTACTGTACCTTATCCTGTTATTTTGAAGACAAAATTTCAGACCAGAACTGCTTGAACAAACAACTATGAAGAAGGCTTTTCATTTAATTTTTTCCAGAGGGGCTACCAGAAAGAATAAGTTCTTCAACTAAGGACTTTTTTTTGTCCAGATACAATCAAAAAATTAGGATATTGTATCATGTATGGGCAACAAAGAATAAAATATATTTATGTTTGCCCTTGTGTTTTCTGCGTATCTACAAAAATAATTAGAAATATTTTAAATATTTTTAAGAAATGAATGCCAAGAGAATGGAAAGATATTTAAAATTCAGTTTACAGTAATTATACTTCTATTATATGCTTTTTCCCTGAAGATGATTTACATCGTATATTTTGTTGCACAACAAGAGTCTCAGTAGATTATAGAAAATATGCCTATTAAAATCTGAAATATAAATTGAAGTCAACTAATTTACATTTTTCAGTTAAAGTGTGAATTTATCTGCTAGTCCATGCTTAGGCAATTACACTGGTGACTGGACACATGGAAAAAATGACTGCTTCAGTAGTGTGGATTTTTTTAATACTTTGAAAATGCATTAACAGACATAGTGTTTAAAGGTTGCATTTTTTCTTGTTATGATTATTTCACATGATATGAAATTAGACCAGAGACTTTTCTTAAAAATGCCAGTCTGAATATCCCTGAATACGTGAATGAAAAAGTTTTGAGTTTTGGAATATTTTGTTCTTTGGAGTCAAGGTGGCATTTCAGGTGAGTGATCCAAGACTGACATTCAGTGTAATATAAAACAATACTTTGGGCTGTGACAAATAAAGGTTTGCAGGATTGATACAAAAGGTAAAATGGTTTAGTGCCAAGAAATCAGAAAAAAACCTCAGCACTGATGAGGTTCTTCCATGATAGGGAGAGGTTTGTTCTGCAAAGAGGACACTGATTTTGTAACACTTCTCCTTTTATTACAGGTTTGTGGGATTAATGTTAATTAACCTAAATTTATTGCAAATATATGAAGTAGAAAGAACAAAGATTTGAGTATTAAAAGTAAACAAAGAACAAAAATTTGAGTATTAAAAGTAAACAAAGCCTCATCCTATGTTAATTTGCATGGTTTTGAGGGAGAGAAAAGACACTGAGGAAAGCTGACTTTCCATAACCCCAGTAGCTTGTACCTCTCATCCACAGGGCAGCATGAGATAAGAAGAGATAAGTTCTCTCTTCACAATATATCACTCCTGGAACAGGTTGTGCCTCTCAGAAGGCATCCAGTGGAAATAGAAAGATGAATCTTTACAGTAAATTAGAATCTTGACAGACTTATGTCGATGCTGTCTGGTGTTTCTAAAATGAATTAATATGCACTGAGGAGTAGCTTTGAAAAGTATACAAATAATCAGTGAAGGGATCACTTGTTTAAGGTCATCTTTCAGAGTCTTACTGACCATTTAGTCAGTCACGGCCAGTTTTACCAAGGTTTTCAAGCACCTAGCCCTCATGCAACAATCATGGGAATTAAGTAGCAAAGCAGCTTTAAGAATCTGCTTCCCAGTAGAGGATTTTCTCTCACCCATGGGTGACCATATGACCTGATCACAGCAGCATCTTTCTCACAAGATCAGCGTCAAGATGTGAAACAGGTCCGTCTCCAGAGTGAAAACAATATACCAGAGGCACTGATGGTAGTGCCTGCTTCCCTCATTTAGAGTGAACAAATGAAAACATTTTTCATTTTAAATATATGAGATAAATCCCTTATCACCATCATTTAGCATTCTCATTAACACAGGTTGTTTCAGAGTACAATAACATGTATCTTTGCTATTTGCTCAGGTATCAGTGTAGCAAAAATGGGAATAAAAAGAAATAGAGATATTCTAGAAGAGAATTTTGGATTTTCAGTTCCTAACAGTTTTGCTATCCATGTAGTTGCATTTCTAATGCAACAAAAGGAAGTTTTGTTGCATTAGCAAAAAGGAAGCAAAAAAGGAAGTTTAAACTTAATTGAAAATTCAGTCTTGCTATGAAATTTTGGTATCAAAATATATCTTTGTCTTATATAGTTTTAGTAGAATGAAATTACATTATATAAGATGTGTTTACTGTGAATTATTTTTGCTGCTTTAAATTTTAGATTCCACAACGTATGCACATTTTCTGTTTAATGCATTTGACACTGATCACAATGGATCTGTAAGTTTTGAGGTAAGTGATGTTGTTGCTTCTTTTTCTGAAACTGTTTTGCCATTCCTTGTAATTAAGTCCAGTTTGGTGGCCCTTCTTATATGGTTCCAATTTAAAAATTTAGCTTATGTGATTCAAGTTTCAAGTTTTTCCAATGTAATAACAAAAGACATTGTTGTAAAATTGTATATTTTATAATGGTAACTCAGACTGTGCTACTATATAACATTTTTATAAATCTGCTCATTTAAAAGGTAACCCAATTTATACTCCAGTTACCTAAAATAGTCCTTATCTTCCTGTCTGCCTCTGCAAGGTGAGAAGGTTTCTGAATTATGACTAATGTTATGGAGATGACTCAGACAAAATAGGATTGCTCATACACTCTATTAGTTTCCAGAAAGCACTAGAAAAAGGCTTTAAAGAAAATGTTTTTAAAAGCACAAGAGTTTGAAATTCATTCTTCCTCTGTTTAACTGCCCAATCCCAGTTCTGCCTTTCCCTGGTAAGACTGATGTCATCAACACAATTACATTGTAGTGGTAAAAAGGGACCTTACTGCAATAGTGTGGATGAGAACAGTCTGTATAAAATACTGCAAAGGATATTATTCTAAGCTATGTAATTTTTTTAAAATAGCTGATTTGCAAAAGGATATGTTTGGTTATCTTTGCTTTGCTTTGATTTGTTATGGTTACAATGAATGAATGATTTCCTTACAACCTGTGATTGGATTGTGATAAATACACCCACTTTAAATTTATTGAAATGTTCCATACACGTTTTTGTGACTTCCTTTAGTGAATGATTTTGTGAGGTCTGAAAGATTTTTTTAAAGCATTTTCATTGCTTTATTATTGATGCAATAGAAGAAGACACTTCAAGTAGGTGCACTGTGATCAGAAATCTATACCACAACTGAAACTATAACCAGATAATTTTGTGAGGGATTATTTGCGTGTATTAAAAAAAAAACAAACAAAACCACAAGCAAACATGAACCCCATCCACCTTTTTCTGGGCAGCTGAAATCAGTGGGCTCTATGTGAAACTTGAAGCAGGAATGCAGGTTTTATTCATTTCTTCTGTACATAGGCTAATTCTACAGGGAATCCATCTGGTCAAATCATAGAATCACACAATGGTTTTTGTTCGAATGGGCCTTAAAGATCCTCTAGATCCAACACATCTGCCATGGGCAGGGACACCTCCCATCAGACCGGGTTGCTCAGTGCCCCATCCAAGCTGGCCTCGAACAATTCCAGTGATGGGGCATCCACGGCTTCTCTGGGCAACCTGTTCCTGTGCCTCAGCACCATCGCAGTAAAGAATTTCTTTTCTATATCTAACCTAAATTTCTCCTCTTTCGATTTCAGTAACAGCAGAGGCAATGAGAAAGAGCATTTTTAGAATCAGTAGTTAAAAAGTATTTCTGCTGTTATAATGGGAACAAAAGAAGCTTTTATACGTTTTCTGGTCAATTTGTTGACATTTGTATCTCAGACAGAAAGCCTTAAGAAATGCCCTAGATTTAATACTCTTTTTAAGGGTTTTGATTACCTCAGAGTGCAGGTCTGTGTATAAAAAAAAAAAAAAAAAAAAAAAAAAAAAAAAAAAAAAAAAAAAAAAAAA